>NC_061113.1:191975894-191979539 GCF_002878395.1 Capsicum annuum
ACAAGTTCACCTATCAAGAACTACACTAAACAATTTTCAAGTTGCTCATCCACTTTACAAGTGACTAGTACACATTTCAAAATACTACACTTAACCATTTTCAACTCTCTAATTCACTTCTCAAGTGACTAAACTTAACCATTTTCAAGTCATGAATTCACATTTCAAGTATCAACACTAAACCAATTTCAAGTTATGAATTCACATTTTCAAGTGATTATACTTTACAAATTTCAAATCACAAGTTCACCTATCAGGAACTACACTAAACCATTTTCAAGTGACTAATCCACTTTTCAAGTGACTAGTACACATTTCAAAACACTACACTTAATCATTTTCAACTCTCTAATTCACTTCTCAAGTGACTAAACTTAACCATTTTCAAGTCATGAATTCACATTTCAAGTATCAATACTAAACCAATTTCAAGTTATGAATTCACATTTTCAAGTGATTACACTTTACAAATTTCAAAATACAAGTTCACCTTTCGAAAACTACACTAAACCATTTTCAAGTCGCTAATTCACTTTTCAAGTGACTAGTACACATTTCAAAACACTACACTTAACTATTTTCAACACTATACTGAATCAATAATCAAAACTTTAACATGTCCGTTAATGTTAATTAAACTAAATTCGTTCATCAAGCACAACTGAAAATAACAAAAAATGATAAAAATGTTGAAATATAGATAATATTAATTAATCAGAGGTAGTAATTTGGTAAACTTTGTTTTCATTTGTTAAAGTATTATTTATTGCAACAATGTGAATAAGTAAATTACAACTAAAATAATCATAAATGGACTACTACTTATGTTGTTAAGAAGTCAATTTATGGGAAGAATGTCAATGATGCCTATGGCATAGGAAGACCTTTTCCTTTGTTTCTTTTGACTTTAATCAACATTGATAGAAACGTCAAATTTCCTAAATCAATGCCTGATTTATTCTTGTAAATTTTTCCAAATAAAAATTTAATGCACTATTGTATACGTTGAACTTGCACTAATTATGAAAACTACTAGTGTTTGAGAATTATAATGTAATACTATGAACAATAACTATAACAATGATATCAATGTAATATGACAGGTAAGCGCTTTATCGCCTTATTTCTGTGTTGAATGATAAAATGTAATATGACAGGTAAAATGATTTATCGCCTTATTTATATAATGTGCTTCTAAAAATAGCTCTAATCTTAAGAAATTTCCCAGATAGAGTGACTAGAAGCAGGCATTTTAACTAATAAAAGATTGAATATTAGTCATATATCATACGGACGAAATTAAACAAAATAAAATAAATATAGGACAAACAAATTGAACCAGAAAGGGTATTTGAATACATACAAAAATAGAAAAAGAGAAAATATATTTTTCAAAGATAGAATATACTTGGCATAATTAATTTTCTAAGTGAAAATCATGAAAACAAAGAAATAATGACTAGTGCAATAAGGCTCCTCATGAGCCACGGCAGAGAGATATATAGTGATGATGTAAAGGGAGCCCCACTCCATTTATTATACTTCATTTATCCTAGAAATCAATCAAGGTAAGAGAGCTAACGAAGAGAAGAATGAGGGAGAGCGGAACGGCGACGAGACGGCTAACGCTGGTGGCTTTTTGCCGATAAAAACTCTGACGTTATTTCGATGGCGGCGTCCACTGGTGCTTTGTCGGTTTACATCGCAGCTACTAAGAGCAGTTCATGGTAGCGGTGCTGGCTTTGAGGCTGGCCGGTTGGTTGGAGAAGTGGCGATAAGAGGGAGAAAGTGGGGGTGACGTTAGCACAACGGCTGGTGGTCGACCGGTGATGGATGGCGAAGCGGAGGTTTGGTTCCATCGATTTTGGTAACACGATAGGGAGAAAGAGGAGGCGAGGAAGGCGGCACCGTTGTTGGTCAATCCACCGGTGGTGGTTCGCCGTCTGTTATGGGAGTCTTCTAGAGAGAGAGAATATAGAAGAGGGGGAACCTCTGTGCGGCTGTTGATGGAAAAATGGGGCTTAGAGTTTGCTTATGTGTTTTAAAAGGAAAGAGAGGATATTTTGATCTCAGCTGTTGGATCAGTTTTGATCGACGACTGAAATTTAAAGGTTGAAAATTTGATCAAAATTTGCATAAAATTTTCAATTGAGTCACAAATTGGCTATAATTGTAATAAATTGAATAAAACTAGGCTAAAATTGGTATATTACGGTAAAAAAATTGAGTCAAAAATAAATAGATCAGATAAACTGATTTAACTTAGGCTATTATTTAAATAAATGTTATAAATAATAATAATAATAATAATAATAATAATAATAATAATGAAAAATTAGAAAATATATTTGCAAAAAATATGAGTGTGCACCATTGCGTGAAAAAAATAATTTAATAAAATTATGTAAAATGTCGAATTTGAGTTTAAAAATTATAGAAAATGGTACTAAAATAATTTGTGCATTTTTCTAAATTATGAATGTGACATGTCAATATGTATTTAATATAAGAATAATGTGTACGAAAATATTAATAATTGAAATCAAATAATTTGATAAAATAGCAGCCTAAAAGTAGTATCGGGAGGTCAAAATTGGGTGTACACATCAGCCGTTGGATCAATTTTGATCAACGGATGAGATTAAAACTACTTTAAAAAGTGGTCAAAATGGAATTAATATCAATTTGGTTAAAATTGACATTAATTGTGTACAAGATGGCTAGAAAATAAACACATTGAGAAATTGAATTGAATTGAATTAGGCCTGCTATTTTAATAAATGTGATAATGATGAGAAAAATAGTAAGACATCGATATCAAAATAAACTAAGCATGTAAAAATTAATGTTATATAAAATTATCAATAGTAGTAATAATAAAGACAATGCATTTGTATATTGTGAGTGTGCACATTTACGTAAAAATATATAAATATCAATGAAAAATATGTAAAATGTTGAATTTGAATTAATAAATTGTGAAAAATGATAATTTAATAAATGTGGAAATGACGAGAAAAATAGTAAGACGTTGATATTAAAATAAACTAAGCATGTAAGAATTAATGTTGCATAAAATTACTATATAAAATAGCAGCCTAAGAGGGGTATTGTGAGGTCAAAATTGGGTGTCAACCCAATTAAACCGATTTAGTCCCACAAATTAGGTCTGTGGAGGGTACAATGTACGCAGACCTTCTCGAAAATCTATTCAAGCTTGAAGATTCTTGTAAAATAAAACACATCATGTAGGATTTTTACTGCAATTAAGATTTTATTTTTTTCTTGTTAATTAGTTGCTACTATTTCTATTTTATGCATATTTTCTGATTGGTTAAACTGAAAATCGAATCGTTAAGGACTAAAAATTGATAAATCAAAAAAAAATACCTTAGTGATTTGATTATTGGTTTAACTTATTTAAAATCGATAACCGATAAACCAAACCGATAATATATTAAATCAAACCAAACCGACCGATGCACACCCCTAATTTCAAGAAAAAATAGTGAAAATTGATTTTAATATTGACTGTTGATCAAATATGATGAACGGTTGAGATTAAAATTGAGGAGATGAGTCAAATTGGGATTAGAAATTGGGTTAAAAAAGATTGAATTGGATATTTCGATTACATTAATACAA
>NC_061113.1:191979639-191982139 GCF_002878395.1 Capsicum annuum
TATATATATATATATATATATATATATATAGTTGATTGACTATCAACTTTGTAATATGTACTATATGCATCTCATACACGAGTATAGTACCTCGTAATACAATATATTTTATTTCTACTCTGATGAATTATTGTTTAATTTAGCTTACATTATTATATTATAACTTCAACAATATATTATTACCTTGATCAATCAATCGTATGATATCAATGTATTCAATATATATAGTTGATTGACCATAAAAGTCACAATATGTACTAGATACATCACATACACATGTAAATTGCCTCGTAATACAACGTTTTGTATATGTACAATGATAAATTATCATTTAATTTAGCTTATATTATTATATTAAAACTTTAACAATATATTTTTTTTTGATTAATAGATCATATGATATCAATGTATTCAATATATAATTGAATATATTTAATTTTTTTAATATAAAAATTATTTATTTAATAGAAAATTAAAAATATCAAATATCAACGGATAGTATCGTTTTCATAAAGTTAATTTTTATTTAGTTTTAATAAAAGCGAAAATGTTCGTTGCTTTTTATAAAAAATAAAGAAAAATTAAAAATATTTACAAATTGCGACGGACAACATCGCTTTTCTAGAATTAATATTTTTAAAAATTAAAATTATAGCACAGTTGTCCGTCGCTTTAAATAAAAATTAAATTTAAAAAGCAACGGACAACATCGCTTTTCAAAAAATTAATTTTTATTTAGTATTAAAAAAAGCGACGTTGTTCGTCACTTTTGTAAAAATAAAAAAAATTAAAAATAATTATAAATTGAAACGGATAGCGTCTCTTTTCTATAATAAATATTTTAAAAGATAAAAATTATACCGATGTTGTCCGTCGCTTTTAATAAAAATAAATAAAAATAAAAATTACATTTAAAAAGCAACGGACAATGTCACTTTTCAAATAATTAATTTTTATTTATGTTTAACAAAAGCGACACTATTTGTCGCTTTTTGTAAAAATTAAAAAAATAATTACAAATTGCGACGGACAGCGTCGCTTTTTTAGAATTAATATTTTAAAAAATAAAAATTATAGAGATATTGTCCGTCGCTTTTAATAAAAATAAAAAAAATAAAAATTAAATTTAAAAATCGACGGACTACGTCACTTTTCAAAAACTAATTATTATTATTTTAAAATAAATTACGACGCTATCCGTCGCATTTATTAAAAAAAATTATAAATTATTTTTTAATTAGTTAGAACAATAATTCGTGAAAAAAGTGATGAATATTAATACGTTGGCCTTCGATTTTAATAAAAAATAAAATTAAACTAAAAAAAAGACGGACAGTGTCGCTTTTCTCATCGCTTTTTAAAGCGACACAGTTCGTCGCTTTTTTTGCGTCGCTTTTTGGCCCTTTTTAGTAGTGTTATAACTTCAATAGTAGCATAATATTATTACCTCAACTGTATGATATAGACATATTCATTATACAGAGATTATGTTTAACGTAATTTAACGTATATACAACAAAAAATATTTATTTTATATATTTAAACATAAGTAAAAGATAAAGATTATGTTTGATGTAATTTATTTATTTTATTTGATATATTTCTTAGTATAATTTTTTTTACAAAATCTAAGTTTAATTAATTTTTTTATTATTATATTGGTTATCGACTACGTGTGATTAGTGTATTTAAAAAATAATATATTTGATTTTACATATAATGATTAAAATATATTTTTTTAATCAAAAGTGACCTCAAGTGGTTCTTTGATAAAAAGCGGCCACAAGTGGTTTCTTTTTTAATTTGTTTTTAATTTTTAATGCAAAACCGATCACAAGTGGTTGGTTTTATATAAATATTATTATTTATTTTTAAAGAAAACCGACCACAGGCGATCTCAATTTATTTTTCATCAAAAAGCGATCACTTTCTTAAATAATTTTCTTTTTTATTTTTTTACAATACCAAAAGCAACCACAAGTGGTCACTTTAGAAAATATTTTTAAGTTAATTTTGAAAATAAAAGTAATCACAAGTGATCGCTTTTTAAAAATAGTTTTTAAATGAACGCGATCACAAGTAGTCATTTTTTAAAAATTGTTTTGTTTTTTCATTTTTTAATAGAAAACCGACCACAAGTGGTCGCTTTTATATAAATATTTTTGTTTATTTTTAAAGAAAATTGACCACAAGTGGTCTCAATTTATTTTTTAATTTTTATCCAAAAGCGACCACTAGTGGTCAATTTCTTTATTTTTTTTAAATCCAAAAGCGAACACAAGTGGTCGCTTTTTAAAAATAATTTTAAATTATTTTTTTTAAAATAAAAGTGACCACAAGTGGTCGCTTTTTAAAAATTATTTGTTGGTGCAGTTTTTTAAAATCAAAAAGCGACCACAAGTGGTTATTTTTTATTTTTTTTATTAAAGAAATAATAATTAATCTAAAAATGATTATTTTGGAAATTTAAAATATAAAAGCGACCGCATGTGGTCACTTT
>NC_061113.1:191983349-192098653 GCF_002878395.1 Capsicum annuum
ATATATATATATATATATATATATATATATATATATATAAAGTGTGCCTTTTATTTTTTAAAAAAAAGATTCACTTGCTTTTTTTTTTTTGCCACGTCAGCTTTAGAGGTGAATTTAATTCACTTTAAAGTTATTAAGGGGGGTAAATAAACGAAAGTTAAGTTTAAGTATTAAAGTGAGTTGAGCGGACAAATTCAGGGGGTTTTTTATGACTTTTCTCATATATATATCACCTACTATCGACTATCAAGTTCTAAATATGTAGTATATACATAACATATATATTAGTATATAATTACCCTATACACAATGTATGCATATTATTACCACAAGTGGCCGCTCTTTTAAAATATTTTCTTTTCCATTTTTTAATCATAAAGCGACCACTAGTGGTCGATTTTTATAAATAATTTTTTTTAAAAAATTTTTAATCAAAAAGTGACCACAAACGGTTGTTTTCTTAAAAATGTTTTTGATTTAATTTTATAAAGAAGTGGTCGCTTTTTCAAAATATTTTATTTATTTTTTTTAATAAAAAACCGACAACTTGTGGTTATTTTTTTGTAAATATTTTTTTTAATTTTTTTAAACGAAAAGTGACCGCAAGTGGTCGATTTTCGCATAATATTTTAAATTTATTTTTAAATGTAAAGCAACCACTTGTGGTCGCTTTTACAAAATATTCTTTTAAATATAAAAATATAGATAAAATACACAATATATACATTCAAAATGGAGAATTTGAGATAAACGAAAATTTAGATAGATCCAAGGACACACTATAAATAAGGTAATTACAAGTCTTAGACATTTTCATATATGAGAATACATCATATTTATCATTCAATACTGCTAAATTTGAAAATACACATAAAATTGTTGGTTAGTGTTGTAGGGGATGAGGTTGTTGTTGTTCGAGTTGATTCTGAGGTGGATTTATCAATTTTTAATTTTTTCCAACACTGTTGTTCTCTTCCATCACTGTTAAATAGCACCATCAAAAGCCGAGTTAAGATACTTATAATAATTGAATTTTGAGCTGAAATCATAACCTACAATTGGATCTTCTTGCTTCGACCCTTCTCGCTTCAACTAGAATACCGAAAAACCTTTGAATCTACAGTGAAATAGTGGATCTAAGAAACAAAAACAAAAAAGAACGGCTTATAACAGAGAAGAAAACAGACCACTCACATAATTAAAATATGAAAAGATTGTAGAGTGACTGAATTATATAGACCATTCACAGCTAAATCTTTTGGTATCTTTCAACTTTTCTGAAGGAGCAAGAAAAAATTTTCTTTTGCATAACGGGTATTGTAATGATTACAGGCTTTTGTTATCCTATAAAGAGTTTGAGGCATATTGAACGAAGAAAAAAATAAGGCACTTGTTATCATACGGTAAATTTGGTTTAAATCGTATAGTCCGAAGAGAAATTAAAATCTTTTTCGATAAATAGTGATGAATAACTTGAAAAGATCTTCAAAATTAGGTGTAGATATCAATAATTAGCAATTAATTATATGTTTTAGCAATAATTTTGTCAATTGTTGTTAAAAATGACATTTGTAATAAACATCTAATATATCCGACGTTTATATCAAATTCCACTATTTTAGCATCTTTTTCGCTAAATGACACTGAAATCAATGACATTACATTAAACGTCATAATATATTCCACGTTTGCACCAAATGTCACTATTTTCTTGACTCTTTTGCTAAATGTCGCTAAAATCAACAATATTTTGCAATAAATGTCCTTATCTTATTGACATTTTTTGATCAAATATCGTCGCTTTACGACATTTGATATCAAATGTCATTATTTTACGATAATTATTCATAAACGTCAAAAAATTCTTCATTTTCTGACATTTATTTCAAATGTCGCCAAATAAATATCGTCGTATCTTCATTTTCTTGTATTGGTTCAAATAAGGAACAACTTAATAATCTAACTTTTGCTTGATTTTGATTCTTACATATATTAAAAGAATAATCAAAATAAACATACTTTTTTAAAAAGTGTAAAAAGGGCGAACAACATCACATTAAGGGAATCAACCTTCAAGCGCTTTATGCTTATCTTTTTGAAGGAGGTAACTAATACAACATTCAAGAATTAGATAACATAATATATTTTAATCTGAAAAATCACTTGCATCATACGAGTTGAAATGTATCGAATAAAAATGTATTTGAGATCTCAACGGGATAAGTTTTGATGTGCAGAATTACAAAAATCACAAATATATGGATGATATAGAGGCAGATGATGTGGATATAGATGCGATAGATATAGATGATCTAGGAGTCAAAGACTTATGAATGACTAATTTTTGTAAGGTTTATTCATCCTTCTTTTACACTAGAAGATTCATAACACCAGTGCGTGATAATTTAAATCTACACTTGTGTGATATATTCTCCGTTATGCATTAAATGATCATGATAAGTAAGATTTATGAATATCTTTTTATTGATCAAAGTTGCTTTATTTTTCCCATTGGGAGCTCAAAAAATATTCAAACCTTCAAATACAAAATGACCAATGAGGTTAATTAGATTCTTTAATTCCTTAATATGACAATCATCCATCCAGTCAAAGCATGTATCATAAATGTTATAAATGAGTACTACATTTTTATTTTAGTGTTTATAATTTATAAATTTAGTATTCTTACAAGTTAGATATAATATTTAGCTTCTTGTTAGATATTTGATAGTAATACTTATTTATACTAGGTATGAATTTCTTCAAATTATCAAATTATTAACCATTGTGAAAAGCAGTCTAAGGCGAGCTTCAAGGTGAGGCATAGTAAAAAATGCATCGAGGCATTGTAGGGAACTAAAAGACGAATGCTCAAAAATTTGAGGCATTTGCTTAAGCATTTAGGTGTTCACCTAAGCGTGAGACACTAACGCATAAACCTAGAAAACTTTACAAAGTAATATGACTTTTTTCCTATTAAATCTTTAATTTAAACTTAATACTAAAATATATATTTGGTAAATACATAAACACTCAAATCAAAAGTAAAAGAAAACTTAAAAGTCATAACTTCAAACGTATTTATCGGTGGGTGTCGGTGGCGCCGTTACTCAAGAAAGTACTGGATACTCACTTTCTTCTTCCTAGCTCTTTTCTTTTCTTTTTATTATTTTCAAGTCACATTGTAACTATTTTTTAAGTTGTTTACTTTTTTTGTTCTCTTTTAAAATATAATATATGGTAAATAGGTGCATAAATATATCAAGTAATTAAAATATGGGTGTTCATTAATTATGTGCTATTTTTTGTACAAACTTGTATTCTTAAGTATATATAATAGTTTATTATATGAAAATTTGATTTTATATATTAGTTGTATTATGTGGTTTTGATTCGTTTTTTTTTTTGCTGAAGCAGTTTTGGATACATATTTCACTTTTTTTTTTAATAATTTTGATGTAGTTTTACTATTCTTGTGAGTTATATTTTTTTAAAATATATTTATTTTTAATTATATTAATTTATAAAATATAAAAACTTCATGGATCCGTGAGTCTTACACCCCATCACTCTAAGGCTTACTTCTCGCTCTGTGCCATATAAAATACCTCGTCTTACATCTCCGCCTTTAAAAACACCGGTTTCAATACACTACATTGATTCTTGCTGTCAAAAACTTTATTGGCATATGAAGATTATGAATAGACTAATTTAAAATTCTAAAATATTAGGTAAAGTTCTAATGCCGAAAATTTGAAAAACTTAAAAGTGAAAAGTAGATTTACAGTATTTCTAATATTAATGACGATAGAAATAATAGAATTTTTTTGTTGATTGCAAAGGTTAAAATAGTGAAGCTTGTAAACATTAATCATAAGTTTTTTGTAAACATTAATCATAACTTTCTTTGACACATAATGGTAATTTATGGTGGTTTAGAAACAAACACTTGAAAAAACTAAAAATTACTCGTAACTGGATATAAAAATAAAAGCATAAAATTTTGAAGGAAAAAATGTTATTCTTTTAGAAATACTGTACAAAGATGATGTTCTCATACCACAAAGAAAATTTGTATTGGATTTGCTGATACGGGTACACCAAGCTCAAGACCATTCACACATAGTCAAGTTCGGAAGTTACAAAAACTGCAAGGCATGTTCATGAATATGGCCGTGTTTGAGTGTGTTATAAATCCATCTAAGGGATTACATATTTTAAAGTGTGAAGAGGGACTTTGAAGTGTAATAAACTTACACTCCAAAGAACAAGGACAAGATGGTCATTTGCCACTTATTTTGTGATGTAATATAAATAGAACATATTAGGGTTATTTTTGGTCTTTAGTTCATTATTGATGTTTATACAAGACTTGTAATATTTTAGATCTCTCTCTTTCTTCTCTCTTCTCTCTTGAGAGCTACCCGAAACTAATAAGTGTAGTGACACTTTTGTTGTGCTTTGGCTAGAAACTTGGGTCTTGAGGTGCTTGAGTTCCTCTTGGTCTAAGTAAGAACTTAGTGTTAATATCTTCTATTCTTAGGGTCCTTTTATTTGAAACATATTAGGGTTATTAGACTTTAGGATATTGTATGTCAAGTAACTATCTTGTAATCTTGTAATCTTGTTGATATTCATCTGGTTCTAGTGAAGCCATGTGGGGCATTTTTATTTCTATATGTTGTTGAATCTTGTTTCCTTGTGTTGTTGGCTGATTTTTGTATCATTTGGTATCTAAGCTCAAGGCTTAATTTTGTTCCAACAAAATGAAATCTTGGAAAGATCTTACCAAAAGTAGTAACATTGTGTTGTTGAATCTTGGAAAAGAAGTGATTGTGTTCTTGAAGTGTCTTGGCCGAAGGTTGTGACTAGATTTAGTAGTCTTTTATTTGTCAAGAGTGTTTCTAGCGTTGTTTCTTTCTCACTAACACTAAAAGTGTCTAAATCTAGAGTTTAAGCTTATATACACTACAAAAAAAGGATAAAATTGCGGGAGTTTATTTGCAGGGATTATTTTAACCTCCGTAAAATTACATGAAATACAGGGGTTAAAAAACTGTCGTTAAAATTTATACATTTACGGGGGTTTTAAACCCCCCTATTAATTGCGTGGGATTTAAACCCCCGCTATATATCAAAAAAAATTCTAAAAAATTATCGTTTATGCCAAAACAGTTTCCCGCTCTTTAATTAAAAGATCTCCCTCATTTTTCGCCAAATCACTTTCTCTCTTTCTCATTTTCCCCCAAATCTATTTGCCTCTCTCTCATTTCCCCCCAAATTGACTGCATTGCAATGGAGCTTGTTCTGTACACAAAGGAACTCACGGTGCTTGTTTGTGACGGATTAAGGAAGTAGCCTCTTTCTATTCAAACCTCCGAAAACATCAAAATAATAATTGAAAAATCAGAATGGTGGAGCCAACTGGAATGGGTTGATGACAACTTCAAGTCAAATTTAGAGCGTTGTTACAAAGAATGGTAAAACTAATGCCTAAACAATCAAAGTTGACGTTGCTTCCGCTGTATCTCTGGTGATGTGCCAATTATCTTTCATATTTTCAATTGTCGGTGGTATTATATTTGATTATTTGTCCTCTAACATCATCTTTTTGTAGAGTTAATTTGGGCCTCTATCATTCTTCTTAAAAAGGGTTTAAAATGTTCATGGTTATTTCACCTGTTGCTTTAATATTTTGAATTTAAAGTAATGAATTAAATTCTACGATAAAGATCCAAATATGCACTTTAAGTATTCAAAATTAAGTAGATATGTCATTAATAATTAGCTCACATATTAAGACGATGTTTCTTAGCTTATAGGCCAAGAATATACTGACTAGTGCTCACTCAAACATCGTAGCACACTGATAAACTTATTAATATTTTTAATTAGTTTTCCACCTAGCTTTGATCCGTATACAATGCCTGTTGCAATTTTAACATAGTTTTGTTAATACATATTACAAATATTCTACTTAATTACATTACTATAATTAAGTCATTTACCTCCCTGGAAAACTATATGCTTTTACAAAAAGAAAATCGATGGTTTGTTGTTCGTTGTTTTCTTAGATAGTGAAAAATATTCTTAAACATTATTAATAGCACTATCATAATTGGGTTATCAATCAAATGTTAACAAGTGTATTGAGCTTCACTTTTTGTTGCTTCATTTAGGGATTAAGATAATATAGGAAGGACCTTCTTGCACAGGTATAGTTTGCTGTGATGTATTTTCCTGTCAATGTCTTAAGTTTTTTCTACCAATAATTTTTTCTTGTTTGTACTATCCTTGCTCCCTGGTTTCGATATTTGGATTGCTTGATTGTACACCGAGTAATTTCTTGTTTCATTTGTGTTGTGTTGTCATCTTATTTATTTGTAATAAACTGGTATTGCTTCGGTATTTAAACATTTTAAAGCATTCTTAAGTTGTACGTTCAAAATTTAGCACGTTCACTTGATTTTCTATTTCTATATTCTCAAGATATCATAGACAAACCAGCTATCAAGGGTTTCTCTGCTGCACAAGGTTCCATGATAAACAACAGAGAGTGTTTTGGTATGAGAAGTCAATTTCTAAAAATGGTTTGAAGAAATGACTCGTTTTCAAGTTGATGAAGGGATAAGGATTCAGCCTTTCCGCAATCAAAACATAAGAAAGTTTTTTTCATATAACAAGTTGATATGTATAAGTATAATATAGTTATAAGATAAAGGCATTAACGGAAGAAAAAATAAAAACTTATTGGAAACGGCATTAAAAGATGTTTGTCTGAAAACATTTGGCAAAATCAAGCCAATTGATTGTATGCCAAAGATGTTAGCTATTGTAACTCTAGAGGGCTAGCATGGTGTGGAAGTAGATCTTCAAGAAAGTTTTATAGATCACAGTGATCCTTATGTCCTTGTTAGTGCCAAGATTTTGTTTGTCAATTTTAACCCCTTGCCTACCCATAACTAATAATATAAAGATAGTTGTTCTAACGTTGATGTAGGATCATTCAAATCCGAACCAAGTTAAATTTTGTATCTTTTCTCTTGCTTTTTAAGTTTGACGAAAGATCGACGGAGTTACGCCAGAGATTGGCTGGTGAATTGAATTTCGATCGTTGAGCTTGGATTTTTTTATAGCGGAATCGTAGTACATTGACTGTTATATGCTTTTTTGTTTTTTTATGCGTACCTGATTAATATATTACTGCAAGCCAAGTTGAAAGAGAAATTGTCAAGGATGTATGAGGTGAAAGATCCCAATGCAATCTTTGTGTTTAAGTTCAGGACCTACTTTGGAGGAGGCAAATCTACTGGTTTTGGCTTGATCTATGATTCTATCGAAAACGTAAAGAAATATGAGCCAAAGTACATGATGATCAGGGTAAGAATCATTTGAGTATTCAAAGTTAGCATATTAAGTCATTAAGTCAAGAAGGTTTTGTAGTACCAAAATTTTTTAATATATTTGATAAATGAAAAGGATCTAATATCACTTCATTGCTAATAATTTTTTGAAAGGCATTTGTAGTTTTAGTATCTCATTGCTCCTTACTTGTTTTTTCTGCAAAAATCATCTTTTAGATGAATGTGTGTAAGGGATCATTGTACGGTTTCTGCCAACTCAAGAATCCTAATCCTAGATAAAGTTCAATGGTTTAGTGTAATCTGCTTCAGTAAATTGTACTTGCAAGAAATATTTGCACCGTAGTCCATATTTCCTTGGTTCCTTGTGCTAAAATTTTTAGGAATTTTAATATAAAAGGATTAGTTGGGGACCTGCATGTTCATCATTTTTAGAAGTTGAGTATCTTACACAACTTTACTAATATTCTTTTCTGCTCTCTTGCTATCGAAAAGTAATTGCAAATTGTTGGCTACATTACTTTGAGCTAGTTATGTTGTAGAAAAACTTGCATTAGTTCGAACTTTGTTGTGTTAAAGACTATCAGACCATAAAGACATGTTGACATATGGTAATAGACTATTTAGTCTGCAAGTGTCCATATGGAGGAAAACAATCTAGTTTTCAGTAATTTGTAAGACATTTGTAAAGGAGAAAGTGATGTTCTTTTCGAAATGGACAAGAAAGAAAAGTAAGACAAACTAATTGAAACGGAGGGAGTATATACCAACTTATTGGGATTGAGGCCTAGTATTGATATACTTATATTACGCTAAGGGTTTGTCGGGAGTTTCAGGGTTTGTCAGGAGTGCTTTATTTTGGTTAGAGACTTGTATGTCCGTGTAAGGATAAGTGTGTGATTTAGTGAACTCCAATTCCAAAGAAAAAACTTCTACTTTGCCTAAAGGACATTATTTAATGTTTGTAAAAGGTGGACAAATATAGAGAAGAATAGATAACAATCTTCTTTTGTTAATTTGTTGTGGGTGGCATTTTCACTAGAGATCTCTTTCATCCATAATTTCAGGTCAAAGAAAATTCTGTTTTTGTTAGTTTGTTGTGGGATGTCATTTTTCCTAACTTACTCTTTGCATATACATAATTTCAGGTTCTACAAGGTGGCTGTTAATGGGACTGCGCTATGGTTTCAGGTTGGCTGCATCAGGTTACACTGTCATGCTTAGTTTGACTTTCAATTTTACAATGGCTTTTTGAGACTTACTCATTGACTATTTAACTATGTACTAAGTATTTTATACGCCCTTCTTTATGAGAGGGAAACAAGTATTAGCATAATGTAGTTGAGCTGTAATATAGTTAAGCTGTAATATAGTTTGTACAATTTTTGGTATGCTGGCTTGCTGCTGTTGCTCTTTCATCTATTCACTTCTTTAAATGTAGAGTCGCTTACGAAATATTTTGCATACACCACTGCCGGGAAGATTTAGTTACTTTCGCGGTTGGATGAATATCCATAGCTATAAAGCTTTTGCGTAAATTTACCTTTTATCCTCTCTCTACATTTGCTTTCGTTGAGAATATATTTCATGGGCTGCCAACAGGATTTAAGCCCCACAGACTGCTAAGGAAACACTTAATGAAAGAGCAAGTCCTTGAACTTGAGACTAGGTGACTTGCACAACTGCATAGTTTCAGGCAACCCTTCCTGCGTCAAGCCAGATGCAACATTTACTAACTTTAATAAGCCCAGCCTCACCAATAAATCAACTCTCTCCCCTGTGCATTCATCTACACCTTTTGAAAAGAAGAGAGTCACTAGTCAGGTAAAGATACAAGCAGCTGAATGCTCTATTGATTCAGTAGATTAATTATTTTCCTGTAGGAGAAAGTAACACATGATATGCGCGAAATAATATCGGACAAGGGAGAGGGTGTCAACTTTTTCCATTTCTAACTTGATAGGACATGTACTGTAATTGGATCTTGTTTATGGTATTATTAGATATGCGGATTTCCAACATGGTGTTAAAGCATGATGTTCATATAACTTATTGTTCATAATAAGGACTGAAAGTTTATCGATTGATTCTTATACTTTGCATTTTTATGTAGCCAAGTGATACGGCTAGTGGACTTATTTCGCCCATGAATGCAAGGAGATCATGTGATGATAATAATCCTAATGACATTCTTTGAATTCATTGCATTTGTCTTGGATATTCAATTATGATGATGTACTTGTGTGGTTGGAGTGAATCTTAGAATATTGAAGGTTTTGTATTTAAATTTGATTTTGTAGTTTGAAGATACTAGTTAATGTTGAAAGTTTGGAATTTGTGCAGTTTTGAATAGGTAAAGGTCATATTTATGTATTATTCCCTTAGATTTTAAGCTAGACGGGCACAGTTTTGCGTGTTGAACACGCGTTTTGCCACATAGTTTTAGAGGTCATATTTGAGCAGTTTTAAATACTTAAAGGTCTTATTTGTGCACTGTCAAAGTTTAAGGTCAAAGTTATAATTTGGTGTCAAGTTTTGAATCATTTTTATGTATTAACTCATTATTTTTTGACAAAAAGTGGGCAAATCATAATGATATCACCATAAGAATTCTTTGTCAAAAAACTATCATATTTAAACCAAAGTGATTTTTGTTACACTTATAAGAATGTTTTTCTCAGCAGTAAATAATAATTGTCATTAAAATCTCTTCTTAAGAACAAAGGACTATTTCAGCGAGAAAACTAACGTCGATTCGAAAGACAAACCCTTATCCATATTAAAAATAATTAAAGGTCTCCCATCAATTTGGCCATTAAGCTCTAGAAATTACCTACCAAATTTTAGTCTTTTAACGAGTATAAATTAAACAACTAAGTCTGACGCTTATGCTAAATTTAGAATCTAATAGACGAGGAGTGAACAATTAAATTCAATTTAAGGATTCACACTAAATCAAATAAGAACATACAAAACACTTCAAATAATAATATAATAATGTATAGGATGTTAGATGACCATAATAACAAGTGTCTACAAAGGAAG
This sequence comes from Capsicum annuum, assembly GCF_002878395.1. Classification (NCBI taxonomy): domain Eukaryota; kingdom Viridiplantae; phylum Streptophyta; class Magnoliopsida; order Solanales; family Solanaceae; genus Capsicum; species Capsicum annuum. Next base: position 191,993,756 of record NC_061113.1, read on the forward strand.
AATAAAGCTAGCAAAAGAGAAAAGAGGCACTAGACGGCTAGATAGAAACATGTAATGCATTTGATATTTCGTTTTTCTGATTTGAATAGAGATGGAGGCAAGCCATGAGACTTCATACGTGCTCCCGAGTGTACATGTGAAATAAGAAAAGAAAAAAAAGAATAGAGGCAAGAAAACATTTCACCATATGGGATAAAGAAAGACCAAGCAACAATAGGAGCAAATGAAGATGTACAATGAATTTTATCATCCAAAAAAATATTAAAAAAAGGGCGAATACCGAGTGAGAAACCATATTCGCAATCGACGACAAACTAAGAAAACTAATTTGTAATAAAAAAATGATACAAGACATTTCCAAATTATGTGAAAATTTCTCCTTTGAAGCATAACACTACAAATAACCATTCTTGAACTTACAGGAGATCAATTTAGAAAATATTTAAATGACAATCATTTTCACACGTTAAAATTCTAAATGTTGCCAAGATAAAAGATCAGCCAAGCATATGTTAATTCTTAACTAGTTTGGATCAAACAGAAATACTCTGTATGTAACCTTCTCTATATTAAATAAATCAGTAGCTTTCTTAGTGTTCACTTATAAAACTCATATGGATAATAAAAGGAATCAAATTTAAAAATTCACTCCATCAAATCATAGAGATGCCAACAATCTATTCTTCATGCAGATTATTAAATAAAGAATAATACTAAATACTGAGTCTCAAAAAAAACTTTCTAGGGGTGAGGTCTACGTACACTATACCCTTCCCACGTTCCGCTTTGTGGGACGAAGTCAAAAACATACTCCTTTAATCTCTGATTAGTTAAAATTGGGAAGAAGAAAAGAACTTAAGTGCACAAACTATAGTTTAAGGAAGAAAACTTAAAATCTTATATTGATATGCATATACAGAAAAGGCATGACCATAGCTCCCATTTTTAGTGAAAAAAGAAGAAGATAGAATTACTTTGACAAAAAAAAAATCAAGCAAGACAAGAAGCTTTCTCGGTTGACATATTTTATATCTAAGAAAGTAAGAACTACGGGTCACATACCTAGGCTACACACGCTTCATTGACCTAAAAATAATATTGCCACTAAATTGTATGTTTCATCCTCACCTTTTGCTAAAGTAATAGGTAATGTGTAAGATTGATTACTTTCAATTTTTTTTAAAAAAAACAAGCACACGGCTATGAATTTCTCTATTTATGAAATATAAAGGCATGACTCAACACACATGGCAAAATAATATAAAGAAAAGGAATCAAGATTGACACAACACAGTAAGAGAAAAAAATGATGAAAAGGCATCCTAATATGTAACATTTTTCAACTGTAAAACTCATTATATGGCCATCTTAAATTCAAACACAACACATAAAAAACCTTTTCTTAAAAGGACGACTTTACTATATCACAGCTATCAAGTTAGAAAGAACAGCTTTAAAATGTTGTCTTTCTTTCTTTCTCTATGGAATCAAGCAATGACATAGCAAGAAAGGGTCAAGATTTTCACTTTTCAATAAACTACTAGGAAAATAGAGACTACAAGGAGATTGGGCTGACCTTTTGAGTGGCAGCGAACAGGATTTTTGATCACAAATCTATACTCAAAATTTGATGATTTAGAACTCAAAAGAGCACGCACACACACACAAAAATGAAAATCCTAGGGAGATGAAAGGACTAGATATTTGTGAAAAGACCAACTTTTCTCTATCTTGTAACCTCTAAAAAAAATCCTCTGGAAACCTCCCTAACCATTGGTATATATAGATGAGAGTTGAGAAAGCCATTCGAAATTTGAACAAAGTCGTCTGAATTTGCTCCTTTTCTGCAATTCACGAAAATGGCGTAGCACATCTCTGTTCATGGTGAAAGAGAAACGGTTTTTTTTCCAAAATAGAGAGAAAGAGGCGATGCTTTGAAAGAGAGAGGAAAGCCTAATCAGATTTTTTTAGGGCTTGAGGGTGTTTAGGTCATTTTAGGTGAGGAAAATGGGGTTAAAATGGACAATTCAAGGTAAGGAAGAAAATAAGGTTTTAAATTATTTTTGACCAATCTATTGAGATGAAGCGTGTGGCGAGAGAGGTTTTGAGTGTGTACAAGGGTGTGGGAGAAGTGTGAGGTGCATGTATTTAGACCATGCCATGACTATTTGGCATTTTATGTGGCACAAACGTGGCATCCACATGGTTCTGAGGTGGAAGAGAAGAAGGTAAAAAGTGGGCTTTGTGGACTAGGCTTGAATTTGGGCCAAAATTACAAAATGAACTGATTTAAAACACCTTCTTTCTTATATGTTTTGGGCTTCTAAATTAATATAAATAACATTTTTAATAAACATATTAAAAATATCCAAATAAATTAAAGATCATTCAATTAAAAATATAAGTACTTAAACCAAGTAGAATAATAAATTCGGAATTAAACTATAGCATTTATAAATTATAAAACCTTAAAAATAAATGTAATTCCTCACGTGAAAGTTTATAGGGAATGCGACGATAATATAACAAAAACAGTAACAAATAATAATAATAATAAAAATAAAAATAAAAATAGTGTCGTCGATGATTCTTAGTTTATATATATTATTTTTTGAGCTATCAAAATTATTTAGAAGCGCAAAGAGATGATTTGAAAGAATGGAGGGACAAAATTAGGTGTCAACAACTGTCCCTCTTTGGTTGGAAAGGATAAAAGAGTTTTTTATCAAAGAAGTTGACTAGTAACCTAATTTTGTCCCAGTCGACTGGATTTAGGAGGATATGTATGAAGAATGTTAGGGAGGATTGTGGCCGAACTCTAGTCTTCAAGTTGCCTACATATCTCGGGGTGCATGAGAATCAGGTCATATGTAGTTCAAGACTTATAATACATATAGATTAGGAAACAAAGATAGACACGAGCTTATGAAGATTGTCTTAGTGTCAAATTATGATGACACTGGGTAATTGATTCTAGAATATTGATCATCGAGGTGTCGATGTAAGTAAGATATTTGAGAGTAGGGTCATCTGATGTTCGAGGTAGACTCATGATGGAGTCTGATCCTTATTCCCAACATATTGCCCCAGTTCACTGCTAAGAAATGGTTTCAAGTTTGTGCTAAAGTTCCTGTGAAACATGAACTACATAAAGTAATTAGTACACGAATAATAAATGCATTGAGTGAATTAATGAAAATAATGCCTCTAAGGCGTTAGTTTATGCAAATGTAGTCTTGCAAGATGAAAACAAAGCTTATGAAGTTTTAGGCCGATGATTCATGAGAATGATGCCTTTCGACGATAAAAGTGAGGCCTTAAGACAAGTAAATTATGATGATGAGACGTTTTTAGCCAAATGATTGATGGATGGAGGCTTTTATCTAATACAATAATTTATGAAAAATAACTTTTGTAAGAAATGAATTTCTATAAAGCATTCATTTGGTGCATCCATAAGTTTTGTGCAATTATCAGAAAGTGATTATGCAGTGCGTTTGAAAGCAAATATCCAGTGCTATAAAAGAAATGAAAGCCATGCGGAGCGCTACATAACTTAAAGCAATTGTGCAGTGCCTTTAGAAGAAAATGAAAGCCATGCGTAGTAAAAAATAACTTAAAGCTATTGTACAATGCATTTGTGCTTATGCTAAGCCAATAAAGCTATGTAAAATGCGTTTGTGATTATGTAAAGCCATTAAAGTCATGTGCAATGCAATTCAACTTATATTAAAGAATTTGTGCAGTGCATATGCAACACAGTTTAGAGAATATATGCAAAGTAGTTGAAAGCCACATATAGTGCATTTGAAAGTAATTTAAAACGATCGTGCAATGCGTTTGTGCTTATGCAGATCCATTATAGCCATGTGCAATTCATTCTAAAATATATTAAAGCATTTGTGTAGTGCATGTGCGGTGCATTTTAGAGCATAAATGTAAATTAATTGAATTTATGTATTGTGCATTTTAAGCATTTGAAAATTTGTGCAGTATATTAAAGGCATCTATGTAGACTAGCTAGAAGTCATGTGCAGCGCATTTAAATATTTTTGTAAAATCTTCCAAATCATTTAATCAATATTACTACTAAGGCATAATATCTTCTCAATATTTTTAAGAAAAATCAAATCGTTCGAGGTGTAATCCTCGCAAGACTGCAAATGTTGTTAACTTTTAAACTTCTGCTAATCTGTAAAACCTGCATCCAAAGAAAAAATTATAAGTTTGGGGGATGGTTGATTTATATTGACTTTGAAGGTCTGGCTCTTAATACTTCGTACTTCCAGCTTTGTTTGGACTTATAACCCCATCTACTTCCAATAGTGGCAGATAGATGATAAAGAAAAAATTTGGTTAAAAACTATTCAAAATAATAGATAAATAATAGAAATAAATAACTTGATAACTAAAATATGCAAATATGCATAGTAGTAAAATGAAATTCTGTCAAACTTTGAATTATGAAATATTGTGAAAAAATGCAAACGTCCTTTATACCAAGCGAATGTCCCTTTTTTCCTTCAATTACTTAGTTGAACCCACGTTCTTTCATATCTCTTGATGTTTTCTCAATCATTTTCTCGAAACGATGCCCTTAAAAACTATCCCAGTTTTAACTTGAGAGAAATGTTGACATTCCATAATAATGAGACTGAGCCTCGTATAGGCTACCTATATATCCTATCAATGAAATCAGGACGAGCTTAGTTCATGAAATACTCTTAAGAAGATTAAAAATTAAGGGGACGGACCCTCCGTGGGTTGCCTATGTATTTCAAGGAAATCAGGCTGAACGTAATTCATTACATATGAAATAAAATGAAAAATTAAATTTTTCTTCTAATGTGACCGAGGCCGATGTGGGCCACTTACGTATCCACCAAGGAAGTCAGGTCAACCGTAGTTCGCATTACAAGTAAAGAGAGATTTTTGGAAAATTTTAACTTTAAAGACCAAACCTGATATGGGTTTCCTACGTATTCCCCCAAGGAAATTAGGTCATTCATAGTTTCATAGGAACATTATATAAGAAACAAATGACTTCTAACCATAATATCTCTTAACAACATCAGCATTGATAGCTTTCGGCCACATTTCACCATCCATTTCTACTGGTATCAGTGCTTCTCCTGTCAGAGTTATGTGAACGACGTAAGGCCCTTTCTTGTTAGGTGTGAACTTTCCCTTAGATTCATTTTGGTTTGGAAATATGCGCTTCAACACTAATTATCCTAGCTTGAATTGTCTCGTTCATACCTTTTTGTTGAAAGCTTTGGCCATTCTATTATGATAAAGCTGCCCATGACAAACTGCGTTCATCCTCTTTTCATCAATTAGCACCAATTATTCAAACCAGTTTTGAATCCATTGGGAATTAGTCAACTCAGCTTCCTAAATGATTCTCAAAGATGGTATCTCTACTTCTACGGGTAACACTGCTTCTGTTCCATAAACCAGCAAATAAGGTGTTTCTCTAGTAGAAGTCTTAATAGTGGTGCGATAGCCAGGGAGGGAAAATGGCAAATTCTCGTGCCAATGCTTATAGTTATCAATCATCTTTCGCAATATCCACTTGATGTTTTTGTTATCGGCCTCAACTGCTCCATTCATTTAAGGGCGGTAAAGGATGGAATTACTATGTATAATCTTAAACTTCTCACATATCTCACACATCAAGCCACTGTTGAGATTAGCTCTATTATCTATTATAATTAACTCAGGAACTCCAAATCAACAAATAGTGTTATTGCAAACAAAATCTATCACCACCTTCTTTGTTACAGACTTGTACAAAGAGGCTTCTACCCATTTGGTAAAATAATCAATAGCTACCAAAATGAACCTATGTCCATTTGATGGAGTTGGCTCAATAGGACCGATAACATCCATTCCCCAAGCTACAAATGGCCAAGGATAACTCATCATATTGAGTTTATTTAGGGGAACATGAATCAAATCACCATAAATCTGACATTGATGACACTTTCGTACAAAGAGAATGCAATCTTTTTCCATTTTCATCTAGAAATAGCCAGCTAGAAGAATCTTCTTTGCTGAAATAAATCCATTTATATGTAGACCATACAAGACCCCATGTATTTCTTTGACCAACCTGGTCGTCTCCTGAGTGTCAACATACCTTAGCAATCCTAAATCTGGAGTCCTCCTATAAAGGATTTCTCCGTTTAAGAAAAAGTGATTTGCCAATCTTCGAAGTATTCTCTTCTGAATAGTGGTTATACCTTTTGGATAATCTCCTTCTTTGAGATACCTCTTGATGTTGTAGTACCAAGGTTTGCCGCCTGGTTATGCATCTGCATAAAGATAGTAGGTTGGTTGGTTTTGTACATTCACCTTGATAGGATCTATGAAATTCTTGTCAAGATGTTAAATCATTGAGGATAATGTTGCCAATGTATCTGCTAACTCATTTTGAATCCTCGGGACATGTTTAAATTCAACCTTGGTGAACTTCTTGTGCAACTCTTTCACGTACACTAGACATAGAAGCAACTTTACGTTCTTGACACTCCATTCGCCTTGTACTTGAAGAACCACTAAATCTAAATCTCCTATAACCAAAAGTTCCTGTATGTTCATATCAACAACCATTCTAAGGCTAAGAATGCAAGCCTCATATTTTGCCTATTGTTAGTGCATGGAAACCTAAGCTTTGCCGAGATCAGATAATGTTGGCCTGACTCTGAAATTAGTACTGCCCCAATACCGACTCCTTTGAAGTTTGCATTCCTATCAAAGAACATTCTCCAACCTGAATATTCTTTTAAAATATCTTCTTCAATAAATAGAACTTTTTCATTCGGGAAATAAGTTTTAAGAGGCTTATACTTTACATCTATAGGGTTTTCAGTGAGATGGTCGGCTAAAGCTTGTCCTTTCACCATTTTTTGAGTAACATAAACAATGTCAAATTCACTTAGCAGAATTTGCCACTTTGCTAGATTCCCGATAGGCATGGGATTCTGAAAGATATACTTGAGCGGATCCATCCTAGAAATAAAGAAAAAGTGGTATACGCACACATGTAATGCCTTAACTTTTGCGCAACCTAAGTCAGGGCACAACTGGTACGTTCTAGTAATGTATATCGGGCTTCATAAGGTGTGAAATTCTTGCTCAAGTAATATATAGCTTGCTCTTTCTTTCCAGTTTCATCATGTTGTCCTAAAACATACCCAAATGCATTTTATGACATAGAAAAATATAGCAACAATAACCTTCCGGGTTCTGGGGGCACCAAAATGGGTGGATTAGATAAATACTCCTTGATTTTGTCAAAAGCTTGCTGACAATCTTCTATCCACTTGGTAGCAACATCCTTTCTCAACATCTTGAATATTGGTTCACAAATCACCGTGAATTGTGCGATAAACCAACTGATGTAATTGAGTCGACCTAGGAAACTCATCGCGTCCTTTCGAATTCTTGGAAGAGGCAAGTCTTGGATAGCCTTTATTTTGTAAGGATCCAATTTTATGCCTTTCCTATTCACGATGAAACACAATAGCTTCCCAACAGGGACACCAAATGCATATTTTGCAGGATTTAATTTCAGATCATACCGCCTCAACTTGTCGAAGAACTTCTCCAAATCTTTCAAATGATTTGAGCTCTTTCGCAACTTAATAATGACATAAACTACATAGACTTCAATCTCCTTATGGATCATGTCATGAAAAATGGTAGTCATGGCCCTAATGTAAGTTTCTCTTGCATTCTTGAGTCCAAAAAGAATCACCCATTAACAATATACTCCCCAAGGTGTGATGAAAGTAGTTTTCTCAGCATCTTCTTCATTTATCAAGATATGATGGTACCCTGTGAAGCAATCAACAAATAACCGCAGCTCGTGCTTCGCATAATTATCAATGAGTATATAACTATTTGGGAGAGAAAAATCATCTTTTGGGCTAGCCTTTTTGAGATCCCGATAGTCCATGCATACTTGGATTTTTCTGTCTTTCTTTGGCATGGGTACAATGTTGGCTAACCAAGTGGGATACTTTGTGACTTGAATGACGTTGGCATCAAATTGCTTGGACACTTTCTCCTTGACTTTCAAACTTAAATCAAGCTTCATCTTTCTTGGCTTTTGCTTTACAAGGGGGACAAGATGGATCAATTGGCAACCTATAAGAAATAATATCTGTGCTTAGACCCGGTATATCATCATAGGACCATGTTAACACATCTATATATTTCTTTAAAAGACCAATCAATTCATTCCTTTAGTATGGAGTCAAATAAACGCTAATCCTTGTTTCTCTTATGAGTTCTGAACTCCCCAAGTTTATCGTCTCAGTTTTCTCTGAATTCGATTTTGCCTTATTTTCAAAATGTTCAAATTCTCTAGTCAACTCTTCAGAATTTATGTCTTCTCCATATTCTGCAAAGTCTTGTTCGCTATTTGAAATTATTTGCTTGTTTCATTACATGTCACTTCATAGTATTGGAAAATTTGTTAGTTTGCTTGCTAGAAAAGAAAAAAGAGGAAATAAATTAATGATGACAATTTAAAATAAACAGCGAACCATAGTTTGGATTTGGCATTTAAGCTTTCAAAAGTGGAGGCAAAATACATAAATTCATAAACACGATTCAGGCCTCAATTTTGAATTGTGTTGTAAATACTAATACAATCATCTACCAAGATTTCTGGGGAACCGGGGATTGGGTATAAGTCCAATTGTTTGAAGCATCTCCAGGCTCAGCATCCCAGATAGTCAGGGTCTGGATGCAATCTTCCAGAATTACATTGCACTCAACTTCTTCTTCAGTAATGAAAAAGTTTTTGACTTCTTCAACAAGGTCTTCTTCAGAGTCTTCTTCTAATACTTGGGCAACAAATGCTTTGGAAAATGACTGATTCAGGAGCGGAAGAGGCTTTGGCAGGAGAATGTCACCCTTCCTTTTGAGATTAGCGAATGAGACTTCTTTAGGAGTGGGATCATATCCAAGACCAAAAGTGCTCTTCTGTCCGTACGATTGAATGGGCTCTAGTATTCCATCCAAGTTCACACCAAGACCTTGACTAGGCACAAAACCATTCTTCAACATTTCTAAGGCTACCATCATAAGTATCCACTGCAACTTTAGTTTTTCTAACTGAGCAGTACACATGGTCTCCTTAATATAAAAAATGGATCCATCCAGGTGTTCCACACGTTCAATAATAGGGACTGAGTTCTCCTGGTAGATAGAACTATTCTTCTCTTCATAAATCATAATCTCATTATAATCCCAAACAAATTTCAAAGTCTGGTGTAGGGTAGAAGGGACTGCACCAACACTGTGAATCTACGGTTTTCCAAGTAATAAATTATAACTAGCAGATATATCCAACACTTGAAATTCCACTATAAACTCCACCGGTCCAATTTGTGGTGCCAAATTAATTTCTCCAATGACCCCTCTTTAAGTTCCATCAAATCTTATAACCCTCATATTACTTTTACGAACTTTCCCACTATTAATTCCCAAAGCCCGAAGAGTAGTGTAAGGCAAAATATTAACAGCTGAGCCATAGTCAATAAGAACTTTCGAAACAAACTTGTCCCTACACTTGACAATAATGTTCAATTCTCTATTGTGCCCTAGGCCCTCAAGTGGCAATTCATCTTTTTGAAAAGAGACTATATTAGATTCCAGAACTCATCCCACCAGAGCTGAAAGATTCTCGATAGTCATCTCAATTGGCACATAAGCTTCATTCAGCACCTTCACCAGAGCGCTCATATGAGTTGCAGAATTAATTAATAATGAAAATAAGGAGATTTGGGAAGGAGTTTTCTTTAGCTGTTCCATAACAGAATACTCCTTAGTTGGTATTTTCCTCCAGAAAGCCTCTACCTTATCCTCTTTCACAACTTTCTTCTGACTATTCTCCTTATTAGGCACTCCTTGTACAACTCCTTCAAGGGTATAACAACACCCAAATGTTATCATTCCTGCAGCATCGGCTTTCATAACTTATTTTTCTTTTTCTTTGTCCCTTCCATCAGTCGAGTAATTCCAAGAAACTGCTTTGGTATCCAATGAAGGTGTCTGAGCAAATAAAGCTATGATCGTAGGCTTGGGAACAAGGACTTCTACTTCAATTGACTCTCGCATCTGGACTGTAATTATAGGCACAATGAAAGACAACGTTTCAACCTTTTCCTTATCACTAACTGATATGATGGTTCCTTCCAAATTACATTCTTCATCAACGGTGATAATGTTCACATGGGCACACCCATGATTTAGCAAAGAGATTGCTATTCATATTGGAGGGATCCCCTTTGAGCTAAATAACTCCTTCTTTGATTTGTGCCTCAATCTTATCCTTGATAGTGAGACAATTCTCAGTGTCATGCACAGCAACCCCAGAGTGATAAACACAATGCTTTATCCCATCATACCATCTCGACAAGGGATTGGGAATTCTACCTTGGATCAACTAGAGTACCCCTGCATCTCTCAATCTTCCATAAATTTGGTATAAGGGTTCAGCCCGAGGTGTATAAGTTTTAGTTGGCCTTTTTTTAAAGTTCAGACGAGGTCCGAGTGAATTTGAAGGACAATTTTATGGTTAGTAGTAGGTTTGAAGAGTATAGGTAGGTTGATATTGTGGTAGGTTTTGATAAGCTAGTGCTCGAGATAGACAGTATGCTGGTTGGGTAGCATAAACTGGTTGACGTAGGCGAAGGTTGGTAATATGGGTGAGGATTTTGACCATATTGGTTATAGTAGGAAGGCAGGGGTGGTGGATTTTGGTATGTTAACATTTGGTTTGGTTTTTTTTCCTGAATGGTCATGACAACGGAAACTCTATCCTTTTTTTTTATTCGCTCCCCCAGTTGGATCAGACTACATTGCTTTACTTGTCACTTGTAAAGCTACCAGATTAGTGATTCTCCCCGTCTTGATACCTTTTTCATCAGGATAGTAAAAGGTTGAGCTCCCGCTACATATACTTGTGGCACATATTGCGTGTTAGGAATTGCAACATGTGCCACCAATGTATGTAGGGTTGCTTGGTGGTTTTGGATGACTGGGGTAATTTGGGCAAGTGGGATATTTTAGGTATGAGGAGCTTGGGTGAACGGAGTTTGGTTAAGATGATCTTGATGAACATATGGAATAGTGAGAGGTAATGAGTTTTTTTGTTGTAAGTTGACTTGTTGTGGGTTGTTTTCTTGTGGATTAATGGGATATTGGTAGGAATAGGGTTATTTTATTGGATTGATAGATTTAGAGAGAAGTGTTGGGGGGCGGGAGGATAAGTAGGAGGAAAAGAAGATGGAATAGTGGTATTTGTTCCATGTTCAGGAAGTAGAGTATTCATGCTAATGGACAATTTGGTGAGGTTTTGAAGTCGATCGATTTCACTTTGCATATCGGCCATTTATTGTATCATATAAGCTATATGTTCATTATGAAGGGTTGCATCCGTCTCCCCCGAAGTCTCGGGTTCACCTCTTAGGATGGTGACAAGTCTTAAGCCGTCAGGTGTACCTGAATCAGTCATGTTGGTGTTTGCTCGTGCTTTTGATCTCATAAAGTATGGGTGATCAACCAGTTCATAATAAACACAAATTAAACATTGTGGGGAACAAATTAAAAGGAAGAAAACCTTCAAAAGAGAGAAATATATCAGTATGAGAGAGTAATTTTGCATAAATAACTCACAATTAAGCAAATAACGTTGGAAAAGAAAGCATATTTCATGTTGCAAATAAAGCACATAAATAAAAGAAAAATTCAATAATCAAGACGCATCCTATTATGTACGGGACTTCTTTTGTGCCAAGAGGTGGGCCTATGCATCAAATAATTGAGATTATGAAAATTGATCCAAGCTTTAATTAATGACATTGCTCGAGTTTGGAGTTAGAAAATGAGAAACAAACCACTTCATTTAAATATCATCATTAGACCATTACATTGATTTCAAAAACATAAAGAGAGTTCATGATAATAAAATGGAAATCCTAGCCAAAACATAAATAAAATACATGATAAGAGAAATTCTAGGCACTAAACTAAGTCCTCATGCTTCAAAGTGTGCCAAAGATCCAGGAATGACATGTTCCTACATTTTAGGTGGGATGACAAAGTGGTTGATCAGGATACTATGTGTCCATTTTGTTTCCTCAAGTTCTTCATACTCAATGGCTTTTCCTTGACGACTAAAGCCTACATCCTCCATAGCTGCCGATAACCACACATAATACTCTGGAGTACAGTAAGCTTGCTCGTTAAGCACATCTATTGTCATCAGATTTCTCCATTTACGAAGCAACTCCATTGTCTAGGAATCTCAAAGAGTGGCCCAAAATCAACCTCAAATCTGCTCATATCCGAACGAAGTGGAGTGACTTGATAACGTCTAAATTGTAGAAACTCTCGTGAGGAAGCATTTGGTTAAATACCTTTCAACCAATAAGTTCAATATAGTATGTCGTACGACCCCTAATGACGTCAACGCGAGGTCACAACCATGGGTACCTCCATTGGATTTTATTGCCCGTAAGCACCCTCATGTATGTGTACCAATTTTTTATACCCACAAGAGCTACAAATTCTGCCATTCTTTATAGATGAGAGTCGATCTGGTTGGGTCTGCTAAAGAGTACGTCAACCATGGCGTTACGTCTATAGAAATGTTCTATAGCCCAAATCTAAAGAAGGAGATTAAAATCTTCAAAGAACCTTCTTCCTCTGGCACATTTGGACAATGCTCTCATCATTTTTTCTACAATCATCGAAACCAGTATAACTTCGGCATTTTCAAAGCCATAAGAAAATCTCAAACCACGAAATTAAGGCAAGTGTCAATCCTTCCTGCTTTAAAGGAAAGACCAGAATACCTAGTAAAGCAATGGCAAAAGCGATAGGACATTTCTTTCTCCAACTCTCAGAAGAACAAGAGAATTCCCTACTAAATACCTCGTGAGCATCCTTGCGACCAAATCTTTCATATAAGTAGTCAAGAGAAATCCAATCACGCAGCTTGAGGTTGTTTCTGAGCCCTAAAAGATACAAAAATTTCTTTCCTAACTGTTTGCGATATAAGATCATACCCCACCCATGATACTTTAAATTGGTAAATCGACCAATTTCTTCAATTGTGGGAGTCAATTCAAAATCCTTGAATTTGAACACCACTCTAGTGGGATCCCAGAACTTGAGTAACGGCTTGACTATATGACTGTCAGAAAGAATGTAAATCAATGATGTCAAGAAACTCAAAGTTCTCCTAATCTCAAATCCATGCTCCATCTTGATGTTATCCCACTATCTCCTTAGCTTAAGTGGGACACACACAACCATTTGGGTATTGGAAAAATTAGGCAAGTTATCCATTCTAGCAACCTACAAGAACACAACATAAGCAAATGTTTTTCAAAACTCAATTTGTCAAATTTTAACTTGGATCAATTTATCATTATTTCTACACATAATATGAAGGTCGCCATCGGGTCGTGAACCCCTTTGAAACAAAGGCATTTCCTAAATTCGTGGAATGACACTATAGGTCAAACAACCTATGGCTTATGCATGCATGGCCTAAATCAAGGGTGGCAACGCTCTATCTCAAGTTTTTCTAAGATTTGGGTAGACACAGATTTTGATTTTCTATATGAAAAGGCATGTGGTCCCACGATAGTAAAACTCCCGCTTACCCCACGTATGCGCCGACTCTCTAAAATCGGTGATTTGAAAGAATTTTGGGAAAGTACAATGTACAATCCGCGTGTACAACGTGTAAGTGTAAATTTTCCGAAGTGGAAGAAATATGAACGGAATGCCAATTTATAAAGCGATAAACAAGTAAGCAATGTATACAAAACAATAGCAAATAAATAATTTATGCCATACAAACATGATAAAACAAGACAATTAGGGTGAAACAAATAACAAAATATAAAGACTTAATTATTAACCTAAGTTATTATGGTTAAGAACCTAATAAGTCCCTAGTGAAGTCGCCAAGTTGTTACATCCCATTTTAACACGAGAATAAAATAGCATACAACATGCTGGAAAACTTTCGAGTTAAATAAGGGAAGTCGCCATCTAATTCGTTCGACGGTGAATTAGAACACCTATTTTAAACTAAGTGATTAAAATAAATTAAGACTTTATTTTAGGTCTTCTTAACTAAGCGATTCTGGGTAAGGGTTCTAATTATCCAAAAGGGAAGGGATTAAGCACCCTAAAGGATTCGCTTACTACGGTTAACCGACCAAACTTATTAGATCGATAAACTCTGAGAAAATTAAAACATTTTTTGTGCATGAATAAAGATGTAAAATAAGTAATACTTATTTATTTATTTTTATAAAAGGGGTATTGTCTAGTAAACAGTTTAAACTTCATCAAATAGTACGTACAAATTTAATATAATAATATGGATTTGTGAAGTAGCGACTTGGACTAATAATTGCAAAAATCACCTCTCATGATTTTAAACTTAGAAATCTAAGTACTACAATTGGCCAAAATCTCTCTTGTTAGCCCTTTGATTTAAAAAATTAACTCAACCACTTCTTTTACTGGAAAATAGACCCAATAATAGAGTTAAAATAATAATAATAATAATAATTTGTTTTTGTTTCCAATATAATTTGAAAACTCCTGCTACAAAAATTACTTCGAACAGTTGATAAATCTTTGATGAGAAATAAATGTTGATAAAAATATTTGAAGTTTGGGTGAATTTAAACATATCGCATCAATTAGTTTATGACGAAAAGTTGGCAAATCATAATGAAACCACCATAAGAATTCTTTGTCAAAAAACTATCATATTTAAACCAAAGTGATTTTCGCTACACTTATAAGAATGTTTTTCTAAATACAACAGTAAATAATAATTGTCATTAAAATCTCTTCTTAAGAAGAAAGGACTATTTCAGAATTATTAATTAGCGAGAAAACTAATGTTGATTCTAAAGACAAACCATTATCCATATTAAAGAAGAATTAAAGGTCTCCCATCAATCTGGCCATTAAGCTCTAGAAATTACCTATCAAATTTTAGTCTTTTAACGAGCATAAATTAAACACCAAAGTCTGACGCTTATGCTAAATTTAGAATCTAATAGACGAGGAGTGAGCAATTAAATTCAATTTAAGGATCCACGCTAAATCAAACGAGAACATACAAAACACTTCAAATAATAATATAATAATGTATAGGATGTTAGATGACCATAATAACAAATGTCTGCAAAGGAAGAATAAAACTAGCAAAAGGAAAAAGAGGCACTAGACTACTAGACTGCTAGATGGAAACATGTAAGGCATCTATATTTTACTTCTCTGATTTGGACAGAGATGAAGTCAAGCCATGAGACTTCAAACACGCTCCCGAATGTACATGCGAAATAAGAAAAGAAAAAAGAGATTAGAGGCAATTCAAAATTTCACGATATGGGATAAAGAAAGACCAAGCAACTATAGGACCAAATGAAGTTGTACAATGAATTTTATCATCCAAAAAAAATATAAAAAAAATGGGCGAATACCGGCTGAGATACCACATTTGCAATCGACGACAAACTAAGAAAACTAATTTGTAATAAAAAATTCGTATAAGACATTTCCAAATTATGTGAAATTGCTCCTTTGAAGCATAACACTACAAATAACCATTCTAGAACTTATAGGGGATCAATTTAGAAAATATTTAAAAGACAATTATTTTCACATGTTAAAATTCAAAATGCTGCTAAGATATAAGATCACCAAGCATATGTCAATTCTTAACTAGTTTGGATCAAACAGAAAGACTCTACATGTAACCTTCCCTATATTAAATAAATCAGTAGCTTTCTTAGTGTTCACGTATAAGACTCATATGGATAAGAAAAGGAATCAAATTTAAGAATTCACTCCATCAAATTGTAGATATGCCAACAATCTATTCTTCACGCAGATTATGAAATAAAGCATAATACTAAATATTGGGTCTCAAAAAAAACTTTCTGGGGTGAGGTCTACGTACACTTTACCCTTCCCACATTCCGCTTTGTGGGACGAAGTCAAAAACATACTCCTTTAATCTTTGATTAGTTAAAATCCGGAAGAAGAAAAGAACTTAAGTGAACAAACTATAGTTTAAGGAAGAAAACTTAAAATCTTATATTGGATATGCATATATAGAAACGGCATGACCATAGCTCCCATTTTTAGTGGAAAAAAAAAAGAACATAGAATTGCTTTGAAATAAAAAATCAAGCAAGACAAGAAGCATTCTCGGTTGACATATTGTATATCTAAGAAAGTAAGCACTACGGGTCACATACCCAGGCTACACATGCTTCATTGTCCTAGAAGAAATATTGCCACTAAAGTATATGTTTCATCCTCACCTTTTGCTAAAGTAATTGGTAATGTGTAAGATTGATTACTTTCAATTTTTTTTTTAAAAAAAACAAACACACAGCTGTGAATTTCTTAGTTTATGAAATACAAAGGCATGAATCAACACACATGGCAAAATAATATAAAGAAAAGGAATCAAGATTGACACAACACAGTAAGAAAAAAAGTGATGAAAAGGCATCCTAACATGTAACCCTTTTTAACTGTAAAACTCATTATATGACCATCTTCAATTCAAACACAAAACACAAAAAAAAACTTTTCTTAAAAGGACAACTTTACCATATCGACAGCTATCAAATTAGAAAGAACAACTTTAAAATGTTGTCATTCTTTTATTCTCTATGAAATCAAGCAATGCCATAGCAAAAAAGGGTCCAGATTTGCTTTTTTTAATAAACTATTAGGAAAATAGAGACTGCAAGGAGATTGGGATGACTTTTTGAGTCGCAGTGAACAGGACTTTTGATCACGAATCTACACTCGAAATTTGGTGATTTAAAATTCTAAAGTGCGCACACACACAAAAACAAAAATCCTAGGGAGATGAAAGGACTGGATATTTGTGAAAAGACCAACTTTTCTGTATCTTGTGGCCTCTAATAAAAAATCCTCTGGAAACCCCCCAAATCTTTGGTATTTATAGATGAAAAATTAGGGCTCTTGGGGCTCCTTTAGGCAGAAATTTGAAAGATGAGAAAGCCATTCGAAATTTACACAAAGTTGTCTGAATTTGCTCCTTTTCTACGATTCACGAAAATGGCGTAGCACATCTCTGTTCATGGTGAAAGAGAAATGGATTTTTTTTCCAAAATAGAGAGAAAGAGGCGATGCTTTGAAAGAGAGAGGAAAGCCTAAACAGATTTTTTAGGGCTTGAGGGTGTTTAGGTCATTTTAGGTGAGGAAAATGGGGTTAAAATGGGCAATTCAAGTAAGGAAGAAATTAAGATTTTAAATTATTTTTTACCAATCAATTGAGATGAAGCGTGTGGCGAGAGAGGTTTTGAGTGTGTGCAAGGGTGTTGGAGAAGTGTGAGGTACATGTATTTAGACCATGCCATGACTATTTGGCATCTTATGTGGCACAAACATGGCATCCACATGGTTCTGAGGTGGAAGAGGGGAGGGCAAAAAGTGGGCTTTGTGGACTAGGCGAGGGAGGTTTTGAGTACGTGCAAGAGTGTGAGAGAAGTGTGAGGTGCATGTGATTAGCTCATGCCATGATCATTTGACATCTTATATGGAACAAACGTGGCATCCACATGGTGCTGAGGTTAAAGAGGATAGGGCATAAAGTGGGCTTTGTGGACCAAACTTGAATTTGGGCCAAAATTATAAAAATTGACTTATTTAAAATACGTGATTTCTTGTATTCTTTGGGCTTCTAAATTAATATAAATAACATTTTTAATATACATATTAAAAATATCCAAATATATAAAAGATCATTCGATTAAAAATATAAGTACTTAAACCAAGTTGCATGATAAACTCAGAATTAAACGATAGCATTTATAAATTATAAAACCATAAAAATAAATGTAATGCCTCAGGTGAAAGTTTATAGGGAATGCGACGATAATATAACAAAAACAGTAACAAATAATAATAATAAAAAAAAATATTGTTGTCGACGATTCTTAGTTTTAAAAATATAAATAGGTTCAGGACTTTCATAAACTCCTGATTATAAGAATATCATACATATATATATTAGTTTTTGAACTATCAAAATTATTTAGAAGCGCAAAGAGTTGATTTGAAAGAAAGGCGGTACAAAATTGAGAGTCAACAACCACCACCACCACTAAATCCAATTCCTCCAAACCAAGTTTCACTTAACCAAAACAAACCAATCCACTTTGAAAAATATGGTAGAGAGGAACATGAAGGGTATGAAGTGTATGAGAAAGTACCCCCGAGGCCTACCTTGCTTGAGAATCATCTTGTGACAAAATCTTCCAAGTCAATGATCTTTCCAAAGAAAAGAAAAGTTGTTATGTTGTGGCTCATTTTGAGGGTTATGCTAACACTTTGTGGGAATATATCAAGTGGTTTGGTAATGAATTGGTTGATGGGAAGCCACCACCTTGGTTTAGATTGAGGTATCTTATGAGACAAAGATACCTACCCGAGAGCTATAGACATGAGCTCCTTGCCAAGTTGTATAATTTGAGGCAAGGGAGAAAACGTATTATGGCCTACTATGATGAGTTCCAACAACTCATGTTGAAACTTGATCATCAGAAAGAACAAGTTGGTCATAACATCACTAGGTTCAAGGTTGGGTTGAACAAGAAAATCTCTACTCACTTGACTCTCCATAAGTTTGATACCATTGATGGCATTTTCAAGCAACACTTGAGATAAAAAAAAAGAACTTAAAAGAGATGTTGACATACAAGGCAAGGGGACAAGCACCCTAGGGTTGGCCTAGAAACAAGGATATGGCTCAATTCTCCTCGGGTTGGCCCAAAATTAAGGACCAACCTGCCAATGCAAGGCTGCCCAAGCCCAAAACAATCCACAAATATCCAACAAGGCAAGAAGTTCACAAGCATCCTAATCCTAAAGGGTTCCAATATTTCAAGTGTCAAGGTTGGGGATATAAAGCCAATGAATGTCCAAAATAACGAAATGTAATCCTAAGGGAAGGAAGATTATACTACCTTGGAGAAGAGGTAGGTATTAAAATTGAGGAGAATGAGATCGAGCCTCAAGATGGAGAGAAAGACGAGAGTGAGCTATATGAAGAAGATGATAGGGAAGATACTTACCCAAGAGAGGAAGTGTCTAGTTCCAAATTTTATGATGAGACGAACCATTCTTAGTAAGGTAATAGATGATCCTAGCTAAAGGAAAAATATATTCCATACTAAATGCCTTGTCAAGGGTAGTGTGTGTACCATGGTGATAGATAGTGGGAGTTATGAAAATGTTGCTAGTGTCACTATGGTGAAATTGTTGAAACTACCTACTACTCCACATGCTAGTCCCTATAAGTTGCAATGGTTGAATGAGTGTGGTGAATTAAAAGTCACAAGGCAATGTGTGATTTGGTTTAAGGTGGGAAACTACCATGATGAAGTGCTTTGTTATGTAATTCTGATGCAAGCATGTCACTTATTTTTGGGTAGACCTTGGCAATATGATAGGTCTACCAAACATGACGGGAGGACCAATCGGTACTCCCTTGAGAAGGATGGCCAAAATATCACACTTTACCCTCTCTTGCCAGCACAAACGAATGAATTGCATCAAAAGATGAGAGAGTTAAAGGAAAAGGGCAAGAAACCCGAGAGTAAAAAAAATAAGATAGAACCCGAGAGTGGAGAATAAAGAAAACCGAGGGTGAATCAACTTCAAAGGAAAAGGGTAATATGGTGATGTTGGCTAGGAGGAAAGAACTCTTTGGGGAATATGATGAGAACACACCTATGCTTCTCTTGGGTCATTGTTTTAACACTAACCTCTCTAATTCTTCTATTTCTCCTTTTATTTCTCTTGTTTTGCATGACTATGAGGATGTCTTTCCCAAAATACTTCTGCAAGGGCTACCACCACTCCGGAGAATTGAACATCAAATTAACCTTATGTCAGGATCACAATTACTAAACAAATCAGCTTATAGGAGTAACCTTACGGACACTAAGAAGCTTCAACATCAAGTTGAGGAGCTTCTCAACAAAGAGTACATCAAATAGAGCATGATTCCATGTGCGGTTCTGGTGTTGTTGTTGCCAAAGAAAGATGGAACATGGCTCATATGTGTGGACTGTCTAGCTATCAACAAAATTATGATAAAGTATCGTCATCCCATTCCTAGATTAGATGATATGCTTGATGAGTTGAATGGTTCTTGTATGTTTTCCAAGATTGATCTTAGGAGTGGCTATCACCAAATTAGAATGCAACCTGGTGATTAAGGGAAAACCACCTTCAAGACCAAATTTAGTCTCTATGAATGGATGGTTATGCCATTCGACCTAACAAATGCTTCAAACACTTTCATGCGGTCAATGAATCATGTGATAAAACTATTCATTGAAAAGTTTATTTTGTTTATTTTAATGATGTCTTGGTCTATAGCAAGTCCCTTGATGAGCATGTATTGCATTTACAACGTGTCTTTGACGTTCTTAGAAAGGAGAAATTGTATACTAATCTTGAAAAGTGCTCCTTTAGTGTTGATGAAGTTGTTTTCTTGGTTTTTGTTGTGAGTTCAAGATGGGTCGAAGTGGATGAATCTAAGATAGACGCTATTAAAAATTGGTCAACTCCACAATCCATTAGTGAAGTCTAAAGTTTCCATGGATTGGCTAGTTCTTAGGCAGTTTGTCAAAGGATTTAACGCCATTATTGCCCCCTTGACCGAGGTCATTAGAAAGGACCAACCTTTCAAGTGGGGTGATGAACAAGTTAAGAACTTTGAATCCTTGAAAGTAATGCTTTTTTTCGTACCTTTGTTACAATTACCCAACTTTGATAAAATATTTAAAGTTGAATATGATGCTAGTGAGGTAGGTATAAGGGCTGTTTTGATGCAAGATCTCAAACCCATTGCCTAATTTCGTGAAAAGCTCAAGGGTGTAAGTCTAAATTATTCCACTTATGATCTAGAGTTATACGCTTTGATTAGAGATTTGGGAAATTGGCAACACTACTTGTGGCCTAAAGAATTCGTGATCTGAACGGACCATAAATCCTTGAAGCACCTTTGGGACTAAGACAAGCTCAACAAATGGCATGCTAAGTGGATTGAATTCCCAGAAGCCTTCTCTTATGTTATTCAATACAAAAAGGGTATGAAAAATGTAGTTGCTGACACATTGTCTAGGAAACATGTACTTGTTTCAACCTTGTCTTCTAAATTGATAGAATTTGAAATCCTAAAATTATTGTACCCCGAGGACCCTCACTTTGCTCCCATTTTTAGAAAATGCAAAGAATTAGGTAGGGAGAAGTGGCTCACGGATGGGGGTTCAAATCCTTATTCCAAGTTTAATGGCTACTTGTTCAAAGAAAAATGATTATGTGTACTTTCTAGTTCTTGGAGAGAGCTGTTGGTAAGAGAAGTACACGATGGTGGTCTAATGGGACACTTTAGGGTTGATAAAACCCTCAAAATCTTGGAGGAACAATTCTATTAGCCTAAGATGCATAACCATATTGCTAAAATTGGTGGCCAATGTATGGATTATAGGAGTGATAAGTCTCGGCTACTCCCTCAGGGGTTGTATACCCTACTTCCCACTCTATTACGTCCTTGGCGTGATATATCTATGGATTTTGTGTTAGGATTGCCAAGGACTAGAAGAGGTAGGGATAGTATTTTTATTGTAGTTGAACGGTTTTCTAAGATGGTACATTTCATTCCATGCTCTAAAAGTAAAGATGCCTCTAGTTTGGCCTCTTTATTTATTGAAAATATTGTCAAATTACATGGTGTTCCGAGGACCATTGTGAGTAATAGGGACTATAAGTTCCTTACTCACTTTTGGAGGTCGATGTGGGGTAGGCTTGGTACGAAGTTGTTATTTTCCATCTTTTGCCACCCACAAACCGATGGCCAAATGGAAGTAGTGAATAGAACCTTGAGTTCCATGCTACGTTCAATGGTTAAAGGTAAAATGTCTTCTTGGGAGGATCACCTACCCTTGGTAAAATGTCTTCAAGTATGGTTATGACACCCTTTGAGTGTGTATACGTCCTCAACCCCCTTACCCGTTTGGATCTAACACCTTTACCAAGTGATCTTATGATAAGCTTAGATGGAAGCAAGAGGGCCAAAGCTATGAATAAATCGCATGATAAAATGAGGCTACGGCTTGAGAGGAAGAATCAAGAGAATTCTAAGAGAGCCAACAGTGGGAGAAGAAGGATTGTTCTTGAACTGGGAGATTAGGGTTGGGTGTACCTTAGAAAATACCGGTTTCTATCACAAAGGAAAACCAAGTTGACGCCGAGGGGTGATGGTCCTTTTTAAGTGCTTGAAAGGATCAATGACAATGCATACAAAATTGACCTTCCTCTAGAGTATCAAGTGCACAACACCTTTAATGTATGTTATATTTCTCCCATTGCCACAGTTGAGGATGAACAACCACCGAATTTGAGGTTAAATTCCCTTCAAGATAGAGAGGATGATACGGGTACACCAAGATCAAGACTATTCACACGTAGTCAAGATCAAGAGTTACAAAAACTCCAAGGCATGTTCATGAATATGGTTGTGTGTGAGTGTGTTATAAATCCATCTAAGGAATTATATATTTTGAAGTGTTAAAAGGGACTTTGAAGTATAATAAACCTACACTCCAAATAACAAGGACAAGATGGTCATTTGCCACTTATTTTGTGATGTAATATAAATAGAACATATTAGGGTTATTTTTGGTCTTTAGTTCATTATTGATGTTTATACAAGACTTGTAATATTTTAGATCTCTCTCTTCTCTCTTGAGAGATACCCAGAACTACAAAATGTAGTGACACTTTTGTTGTGCTTTGGCAAGAAACTTGGGTTTTGAGGTGCTTGAGTTTATCTTGGTCTAAGTAAGAACTTGATGTTAATATCTTCTAATACTAAGGTTCTTTTATTTAAAACATATTAGGTTTCTTAGACTTTAGGATATTATATGTCAAGTAACTATCTTGTAATCTTGTAATCTTGTTGATATTCATCTTGTTCTAGTAAAGACGTGTGGGGCATTTTTGTTTCTATATGTTGTTGAATCTTGTTTCCTTTTGTTGTTGGTTGATTTTTGTATCATTTGCTCAAAGATTGTCAGTAGTCCTTTTTCCCCTTAGATCCAATGTTAAAGCTCCCAACAAAATAAGAAAATTCTTTGTTAGATCCATCCTATTATATAAAACTGATGAAAAAGTTCAATTTTTCATAAATATCATGTAGACATAGGCTATAGCCTATAGGGTCCAACATATGAGCCAATTAATGTAGGATCCCAAGAAACCTCACTTACAAGCTACTTTTCATATGCTGAGGTACTTGAAGGAGGATCATATCATGAGGATCTTCATATTTAATACTTATGATTTCATAGCTAAAGAATATTGTGACTGGAACAGGGTTGTTTTCTCATAACTTAAGAAAATAAATTCTGATTACATAGCGTTGCTCGCATAATTTTGCAAATTTAAAGTCCAACAAGCAAAAAATCATTTCTCTTTATTCTATAGAAGCAAATTACAAAGACTTAAAAAAAGTGGTTGAGAAATTGGTGTGGCTATATTATTGTTTCATAGTTCCATATCTATTATTGTGACAACTAGTCTACGTTACACATTGCTAGAATCCTATATTTCATGAGAGAACCAAACAAATAGTAGTGGACTATCAATAAGGTGTAACCCACAATAAGGTCTAATCCCACCTCATCACGTTGACACTGTGGAACTATCATTGAACAATTAAGTCAGTAGTAGATACTCTATTCATTTCAAGAAGAATGTCGTGGTTTGAGTTGACACAAAGTTTAAAAAAATAAAGAAATTTTTTAAATTTTATGGTCCTAAATTAAAGTTATGTCAAATGTATCAAAATGTTCTTTAATCTCATAGTCTTAAACATACCACTTGAAAAGTTGAAATTAAAATATTGTAAAAAAATAAAAGAGGTCATTCTTTTGAAATCGAGGGAGTATATTCTTTTCTTTACGAGTGTATTTGGATCATTTTCCCAAATTAGAGACTCTATTACGTCTTTCTTTTTTCTCTGCTTCACGTGGAAGTTGTCCTTGCACACTCAATCTCTCTGTTTTAGATGTTTTATCAATTGTGATAAAAATTTCAAAAATGCTAAAGAGTACACGCAATCTAATTTCTCAAAAGGAAAAGCTAGCAACAATTTCTTCATTCGAGAATGACTAATTGCTAGACTACTAAGGCCAAATTAGTTCTCTTTTTGAATGTTTATCATACATTATCACTGTTATTACTAGTAATTATTGATATATTACAAAAATATACTAACTTATTACATGTTGATTATAATGACCCGCTCTAATTAGTGTCTTTGTAGTGTCTGGTGAAGTCAACAAGATACATAGTTGATTGGTCATTGTTAACTTGGAACCTGATGTGGACAAAACATCTCCTAGTTTGATTTCTTGACAGATGCTATGACGGGCCACTAAATTTCCCAATTGACCTACATGATGAAAAATCATAAGTTGGTTGAGCATGTTCCAAATAGTGTAACAACCTTTATTGAATCTGATTCAATATTTATGGGGATTAAAGTAATAACCCATAACTATAAAGGATATTGTCACGATTCGATTTCACAAGTCATGATGTCACCTACTTTATCTCATCAGTAGGTAGATCAAACCGTAGCTTGAAACGACAAATAATGGGCTAGTTGGTGGAAAATAGCATAAATGTCAGAATTACACAAGTAATTAGATTACAAGCCATAGACATAAGGATAATAGAATAACCAAAGATGAATAAAAAAGGGAGTAAAATATCCCATGACCCAATAAGGTTGGTACAAGAGCCTC
Source organism: Capsicum annuum (assembly GCF_002878395.1). Taxonomy (NCBI): domain Eukaryota; kingdom Viridiplantae; phylum Streptophyta; class Magnoliopsida; order Solanales; family Solanaceae; genus Capsicum; species Capsicum annuum. The sequence goes on from NC_061113.1 coordinate 192,018,679, forward strand.
TAGCAAAAGAATAAGATTTCTATAAGTAGCAAATACATAATAGTCTCGAATAGAAAGACCATCCAAAATAGAAGGAGAGAAAGTCAACTACTGCTCCAAGAGCTCACCCTACCCCTAAACTCCGATCAGCACTAACATAGCATCAACAAAGACAATTAGTACTCAGATCTGCATCACAAAAAGCACAGAAGTGTAGTATAAGTATCAAAGCAATGGGTACTTAGTAGGCATCACCGGCCGACTAAGCTAAATCATAATATAAGTACGATAAGATACAAGATAATAAACTAAGTCAGGCAGAAAGAGCAAACCTAGAATAATGCTCTAAATACTAAAAGTAAATAACTGAATAAATAATATCAAGAGAACATAACTAACTATAGTATAACTGAGCTCCCATAAGCCCAGAAGATGCAACAAGAGTAATCATCCATGCGAACCATCATAAGTCTGGTGGATGCAATTAAGAAGGAGTACCAACAACAACAATAATATACCTAGTGTAATTCCACCTAGTGGGGTTTGAGGAGGGTAAAATATATGCAGTCCATACCACTACCTCCAAAAAAGTAGGGAGGTTGTTTTCAATAGACCCCCGGCTCAAGACAAAAGGAAAATTTTCTATCGAGTTTCGACCTCAGGTCCACCAAGCCCGATGAGCCTCCACCAGCGAACTGAAATTGTGGCACCCATAAATATCCAAATCTCAAAATCATAACTGTATATTTTATCATACCATAAATACTAGAGTCAAACCGATTCTATAACTATCATAGGTAACCTCTCATTGAGGGACTCAAATCGGAGATAGTATCTCACATACTAAATTTGACCAGAAAATAATATCATGAACATTGAACATAAACTGGGGGGTAATATCATCATAATTGTTGGACTTGAACTAACGTTCATATCATAATTTGTCGAACTCAAATCAGACTTAAAATTTCTGAAATACAAGCCTAAAACAAGTCAGATATATCTAAAGCCTTCACGGGCATTGATAACGATCAACTTATACGTCAATTTAAGTACAAGGCGGTCGTCGTCAATATATTTATCCATCTTTGGAGTTGGGGTCGAATCCATGAGGTATAATATGAGTGGAGACTAAATTAGTTTGGAACGATAGATACTCGTTAAATTCAAACCAATAGTACAAAAGGATTAAAATGGAGGGGGGGGGGGGGGGATTGAAATGTATCACACTTAGTAATTATTTTTGAGATTTTCTAGTATTAATTCGGGGCTACGAATAATTAGAGTTTAGACAATTAGGCATGGATCTTGGGATTATTCTTTCCTAGGGGAAACATATGTATGAGTGTGTGATAATTTGATGTAAATTCTAAGTGTTGGTGATGTGATAGGCTAGGTTAGAAATCCATGAGGCTAGTTCGTCAACAAAACCCCAAGGGTGTCACTCATTGACCCTTTCAAGTATCTAATGAGTGCTTCAATCAAAACCACCTATTACCTCAATTAGACACCCCTATTTATAGGATGGTGCCCTAAGTGTAGTCAACTTCACAATCACCCTTATGTCTAAGATAGTGAAAATTAGTCAACCATGCTAAAAATTTATCTATTATAGCTTTGGTTCCCACATCTCTCTTTCAAGGATGATGTGGGTTCCTAAAGTTCAGTCAAATCCCTCTTTCAAGGATGATTTGAGCTTTCAAGATCTTGGGATCCATCAAATCCATTTGGGTATTTGGGGCTTTCACCCATAAATCCCAACCAATTTGCTCAAGAAATAGTAAAATCCAATATCACAAACTAGTGAATGCACAAACAAATCATATCTCACACATATTTATATCCTATTCTAGCATATTCCCAAGAGGAAATACTAGCTACTCATAAGATATATAAATAAAGATTTTACCCAAAATCTCCATTGATTTGATTTGAGATAATCTAAGTAAATGTTACTTCAAACTTTGTGATCCAACAAATCTTCAATGGGAGTTCACTAATTCTTCACTTGGAAGTGACTCCAAAATATTCTTCACCCTAAATTTATACAATATTGTCTTCTCCAAAAATAGAGGCTAAAAATCCTAGAACAATGTCTAAAAATTGGGAAAAATAAATTATGATGAATTGTTAGGGTTTGAGTCTTTCTTTTGTCAAATTTGGTATCAGCCACATACATTTACATTTCAACCGTTGGTCTGCATTTTTCTACTAGACTGTGATTGTATAGGCTTAGCCGCGATCGTAGATACCGTGACCACGATTAGCCCACGCGACCGCGATTAGCCCATGCATCCGCAGTAGGTTGACCTTATTGACCGACCAAGGTTGCGTTCCTCAAACCGCGACCACGGTACCTGACACCATGTCTGCTCCAGGTCTTCAGTTGCACTTTCTTGCTCCCTTTTGATCCTTTTTAGCTCCAATCTGTATCTTTCTCTCTTATTAATAATGTGTTGGCAAAATGCGGATATTAGTGAATTCAATCACAACTATGTCTCATTTATTCATTCAAAACATAGTAATATGCATGAATGTTGAGTCCAAAATGAGTGGTAAAATCACCACTTATCAACACCCCCAACTTAAAGCTTTGATTGTCCTCAAGCAACACTACCCCTTATCATGAGAGACTACACTTTTATGCCCAATCTTCATGCCTCAAAGATCACAATGACTTCAAGCTTAGTCACTACAACAAGTGGCTCATTACACATGGGCTAATCTATTTTTACTACACCCCTCATCATAAAATATAATATCTAACGATGCACAAGACTTTAAAGAGCAACGAAGCAACAACAACCAATACCCTAAAAGTGACTCACTTTTGATCAAAACTAAACTATAATCCACTTGCCTCATTGTTCGGAAGATGAAAAAATCACCTACCTCAACTCGTTTACATACCTTTTTACAAGAAAGAAAATTCCATACACCAAGCTACCAAATATGCAATAAGGAATTTAAGTGCAAAACTCTCTCTTTCACAAAAGATGTCTCTATATCAACAAGTGTTATACCATAGGCTTGCCCCTATTTTCAATCGCCAGTACAAAGAAAATAAATGGTTGAAGATCTCCAAGGACTTTTTGATCTTATAACATAGGTTCGGGTTAGGGTAGGATATCATTTAGGAACAACATGGCTACACCCTTCCTTGAACATCTACATCACACTATTTAATCCACTTTTTTGACTATGGGCCACTCCTCTTTGATCTTTTCTCTTTCCATATGCCTACTTTTTGCTTTCTTTTTTCACCCATTTTATTTTATTTATTTATTTTGCAATTTTCATGCAATTTTTTTCTTTGTTTGACCCTTTTTTTTCTATTCATTTGTTTTAATGCTAGGACACTTAGGCATTTCACTGAAAAACTTCGTGGCCCCAAACTTACTTTCATCAATGTTTACCACTCCCAACTTAGGCTTTTAGCCTTAAGTTACATTTCCAAGTTCAAGGAGGGTATGGTTCAAAAGAGGGATAAAAATAAGGGTTCACGGCTTGCAATGTGTATGACAAAGAAAAATTCAAAGGCTCAAAGTGGGTAACTAGGAATTACACTTATTCGTGAGTAGGATTTTTAGGATAGAATGGGCTTCCAATGTCACATAGATGGCCTAAGATCATTTCTCCAACCAAATACAATCAAAATTAGCCTTGAACGACTAACGAGGCAAGTTCTAGATAACATAAGTATACAAGAGATGAATACAAAAAGATCACCACACATGGCATGCAAAATTCACCAAGAAGGCTTAATTTCCCCTTTCGTTAGAGACAAAATTGGAGTATCTATCACTATTAACAAGTAAAAAATTTGTGAAGTCACAAAAAGAGAAAGAGTTTTGTTACAGGTTGCTTACGTCCATGCGCTTGATTTTTGAAAAAAATTGGATGAAGGGGGTTGTTTGTTTTGCATTTTCACCATGCTAAATTTGCTAACTTACGGCTACAACCAAAGCTTTAGCCTCACGTTTTGGCTTACTATGGGAAAACTAACCATATGGCTACTCAGACTTTGCCAATGGTGCACAATTGGATCCCAAATTTACAATGCCATGGGTACTCAGTCTTCCCTTGCATTAATGACTTAGATGCCAAGGATACTCATAATTTCCCTGCATTTATGGTTCAAAAACCAAACATGATGCTTTACTATTAAGAATGTTGTCACTCAATCTATCATAGGGCAAGACTCATCATGCATCATCGTAATCAAAATAAAACTAAAGTAAAAATAAAACTACATGATAATTCATGAAAATGTGGACACCATTAGAGTACCCAAATATAGCATCCCTAAACAAAATAAAAACAGCATCGACAACATCATCACAGCAATATAAAAATATCCAGCAACACACCCAAATAATATAAATATAGGGAAAGGCACCCCCAACTGAAAAGAAAGCAATGTCCTCATTGTAGTGTAATAAAGCAAGAGTAAAAGGGGTCTCCCTGAATCTGGATCAGGAGTTGTCCTCTCCTACTGACTCTGCACTATCACCACCAGCATCATCAGCTGACCAATTCACAAGGGCCTCGTTATCACTCTCCAACCTAGGTGAAGGTAGTTGATATTGGTTTTGAACACCTTGAAGATGCTCTTTACCCCTTTCCACAGATTTCTAAAGAATTTTTCTCTTCATCATCTTCTCATATAACTTTCTGAGGTCCCTATGTGATGCAACCAAGGCTGAATAAGCTCTCTCCAGGCTGGCAACTGCAACTCCATGCTTCTTCTTCTCCTTCCATTATATCTCATAATCTGACTGAGCTACATATGAATAGAGAGCGGTGGAGAGATATCCTGGTCCCTGAGGTAATATGGACAATAGCTCTCTTTATCTACCCGCATTTGATGTGAGATTCCATTGAAAGGGTTGGATGACAAAGGTCTACAAGAGTCTGTGTCCTCCTAAGTTAACTTGCCTAAGTCCACCTTTCTTTTTTTCTCTGACCACGGTCACCCTAAACCCAAAATTTGAGTGGAAAGATGCGGGGGCTTGGGTTTACCCAGGTATCTGCATCATACTCCTCTACCTCTGCCCTCATGCAAAGCTCAATGATAAGGGAAGAAAAGAAAATTTTACCTTCGTGGTTCTTGAAGTGCCGCCAAACTGAGAGTACAATCTCTCTCACATTCAGAGTAATGCCAGAGGGAATGCAAGCCACCATTCGTGCTCACAAATCTATGACAATTATCATGTGAGTGCACTGCGATATTCTGTTGCAGATAATATTCAGCTAAAGCCTGGCCTCAGCTGTGAAGTCATTCATCAGAATATCTCTCTTAGTAGTGTCCCAGAGAACTTCTTTTCCCTAACATAATATGTTTGCCATCCAGGTCCCTGGCTCGCATACTTTTGCTTAGAACTACCCCATACCAACATTCTGGAGCCCATATATCTCATTAATCCGCTCTACTCCAAAGTTCACTTGCTTACCCTAAATTATCATCACTAGGTTTGTGAGAGAAACTAAGCTAACATTCATGTAGAACTCACGTACCCAATACTCATTGGCATGGTAGGGGTCCAGGGCAAAACACATCCACCCGATAGTAGTAAGTCGGGCATGGAATATTGGGAGCTTCTCCTCTACTTTATCAAGGCAAATATCCCTTTTTGGGAGTAATTTTGTCCTAGGCAGATTACTGTAGTAGAGGTTTTGGCATTCGGCAGCCATGAACCTAATGTTGTCAAAGTCTCCCATCTTTGCGGATTAGTACCTGTAAGCATTACAATCCAGACCATCATTAATATTATGGTGTACCAAAATCATGCTAGAGTAATCAGATATACTCATGTGGTAGTGATATAGAAGGTTTTGGGGTGAGAAATGGGTGTGCAGAAATTTTGGCTTTTGCAGATAACTGCCCTCAGGTATGGCTATCGCAGAGCCATGACTGCAATCGTAATCATCGAGACTGTGATTGCGGTACCTGAGACCATGGTTGATAGTTTTACGAATCACTCAAAACACATGATTTTAACCCTAATTTTATGTTTTAACTAGGCACATTAACATCAAGATCAAAGCTACTAAGCCTAGAAATCATGATTATAACCCCAAACTTGAAGAAATTAACTTTGAATTCATTGGGGCATTGAATTAAACACATGGTGGACACGTTAATTTAAAAATTTTTAGGCCTAAATCAGGGTACTCAAGACTTCCCCATTGGTGTGTACACCATCTACAACAACTAACTACTACAAAACTCATAAACTTGCATAGATTTTGTGTCAAAAACTCTATTTCAGAACTTTCCCTAAACTACAAGTTCTAAGCATAAAATTGTGATCAAAACAAGGAAGTTTCGACAACATACCAAATGAGATTATGGAAAGAGATTGAAATTAACACTTGGATTCTCTACATAACGCCAAAAATGGAGAGAATTTGAGAGGATTTCAAGAAGTGTGCGTGTGAAGAAATAGAAGTCAGATGGTCATTTAAGTTGATTCGACCGCGATTGTGGTCCTAGTTTTGCGATCATGAGCATGCGACCTCCACAATAAAAAAGGTATGAGCCGCGTTTACGATAACTGAGACAAAAATTGAGGTCTCCTACACTCCTCTGTTTAGTCCAAACATGCCAATTTCATAGTTCCCTTTTTCAATTTCAATCAAATTCACTACTTTTTCTATGCATGAACAAATGCAAAAATAAAATCTACTCTATCATGCATAAAATAAAAGGATGCAGGATACTTTTTGTAGGTTGATAGGGTGCCTCCTATCGAGCGCTTAGTTTAACATCTTAGCACGATGCCTTCTCCACTTTCTTTTGTGCTTTCACTTAGAAAATTTAAATCTCTATCCCAACTTTCATTCACTATATAATGAACGGTAGAGGTTCAGAAGATTCAGATCTTCTAAGATAAAACTTGGAATATGTGAGGAAGTTATGAGAGAGATTCTATCTCGCCATTTTGAGGACTTAAAACTGTTATCCACTTTCACATCAAATTTGTGGTTGGGCTTCTTGGGTAAAGGTGAGCACATCAATAGGCCACTAGTTGTACATCAAAAGTTGCATTCCTTGGACATTATTAGTGCGTCTTCCATGTGCTCCTTTGGAATGTCAAATCCCAAAATGTAGGAATTGCACTCCTTCTTCCCACAATCCATCATTCACCTAGGTAGATGGATTCTCATCACATCCCTTAGGCACAATGCTGAAAAGTGGTCGGAATGAGGTCTATCCCGCACCTTCACCCCGAAATGTGCTAGAGTCACCATAAGAGATTTTCTTGGCCTCTTCTTTTGACTCTAGCACCATTTCCTTTATCTTGGCATCTTCAACATCATTTGATTCGGTTGATTGGGAAGTCACTGAGGATTCTTCGCTACCAAGCTCATCATCATAGCTTGGTTTCTCTTCTTGGTTAAGCTCCTTTTGGGAAATGGGAAAAGTAGTTGTATTTGCAAGGGCCATCTCCATTCCCACTTCCTCATCTTGACAATCTCCCTTCTAAATGCCTCATTAGATTGGCATATGTCTTGCACATTCTCCCCCGTTGTAGTTACCTGATCCAAAATAGTTTGGACTATTACTTTAAAACTATTGGACCCAGTATGTTTCTCTTTCTCCTTCTCCTCATAAGACTTATCAAACTCACAAGAAGAACTAGCAACTCGGGTAGTATAATAAGGAGAGGAGGCATTTGGAAAATCACTCCAATGGCCATCTCGACCACCACACAAAGAAAAGACATACTCCTAATAGGATTGAGATGGTGTTCTCATCTTTCTCTAGGGAGAATATGTGCAATCTTTTCCAAAGTGTAGTCCATCACAATATGCACATGGATCATCAAGATAGGACTTCTAACTACCAAAATCATATTTGTCGAAAAATTCCATAAAGAAAAGTAAAATAAAAATAAAAATCTACCTAACACAAAAACAAAAGAAAATCACAAAAAAATATATACAAGTTTGAATTGAAGCAATTAAGCTAGAATTTCAAACTAATTAATACGCCAAAATGCTCTCTGGGAACGGCATCATTATTGACAACAGTCAACATACACGTCAATTTAAGTGCAAGATGGTCATCGTCAACATATTTACCCAACTTTGGAGTCGGGGTTGAATCCACGAGGAATAATGTAAGTGGTGACTAAATTAGTTTGGAACGATAGATACAAGCTAAATTCAAACCAATAGTAAAAAGAATAAATATGGGGGGGGGGAGGGTTGAAAGATATCACACTTAATATTTATTTTTGGGATTTTCTAGTATTAATTTGGGTCTATGAATAATTAGAGTCTAGGAAATTAGGTAGGGCTCTTGGGATTATGCTTTCCTAGGGGCAACATATGCATGAGTGTGTGATCATTTGATGCAAATTCTAAGTGTTGGTGATGTGGTAAGCTAAGTTAGAAATTCTTGAGGCTAGTTCGTCAACAAAGCCTCAAGGGTGTCACTCATTAACCCCTTTGAGAACCTAATGTGTGCATCAATTAAAACCACCTAATACCTTAATTAGACACCCCTAATTCTAGGATGGTTTCCTAAGTATAGTCAACTTATCAATCACCCTTATGTCTAAGATAGTGAAAATTAGTCAACCATGCTAAAAAATTATCTATTGTTACCTTGGTTCCCACATCCTTCTTTCAAGGATGATGTGGGTTCCTAAAGTTCACCCAAATGCCTCTTTCAAGGATGATTTGCGCTTCCAATAGCTTGGGATTTTTATCCATCAAACCCACTTGGGTATTTGGGGATTTCACCCATAAATCCCAACCAATTTACTCAAGTTATAGTAGAATCCAACATCACAAACAAGTAAATACACAAACAAATCACATCTCATATATATTTACACCCTATTCTACCATAATCCCAAGAGGAAAAACTAGCTACTCATAAGATAAATAAGTAAAGATTGTACCCAAAATTCCAATGATTTGATTTGAGAAAATCTAAGTAAATGTTACTTCAAACTATGAGATCCAACAAATCTTCAATGGGAGTTAACCAATTCTTCACTTGGAAGTGACTCCAAAATATTCTATGCCCAAAATTTATACAATATTGTCTCTCCAAAAATTGAGGCTACAAACCCTAGAACAATGTCTAAAAATTAGGAAAAACAGATTATGATGAATTGTTAGAGTTTGAGTCTTTCTTTTGTCAAATTTGAGGTCAGCCACGTGCATTTACATTTCTGCACTTGGTCTGCATTTTTCTGCTAGACCATGATTGCATAGGCTTGGCCGCGACCGTAATTAGCTCACGCGGCTTCTGTAGGTTGACCTTATTAATTAACTGTGATCGCGGTCATTAGATCGTGACTGCAGTAATTGAGGCCATGTCTGCTCCAGGTCTTCAGTTGCACTTTCTTGCTTCTTTTTTATCCTTTTTATAATCCGTATCTTTCTATCTCATCAACAATGTGCCCATAAAATACGGATATTAATGCATTCAATCACAATTATGTCTCATTTATTCAATCAAAAACAAGGTAATGTGCATGAATGTTGAGTGCAAAATAAGTAGTAAAATTACCACTCACTGGCATCAAGAATATAAATAAGATAACCTGAGAAAGCTTATTGAGTCTACAAGGAGCTAAGTATCATGTTCAACTAACGTGGGCCAAAGGGGCCTACCTCTAACCCCCCCAAGATTATTCTAAGTCAATTACTACTCCGGACTAGGAAAAGGTTCCAAAATCTCACTACAAGGTGGTAAATAAGCCTCATTGAGTCCTAAGTTAGCAATTCAACCTAAGAAACGGGTAGCTAGGTCAAATTCAGCTAAATACAACTAATTAGTTGTCTAAATAATCTAAAATTTTCTAAATATACAACCAACTCGTATCTCCCAACCTGACACTAATATAATACCTTACTGATACTATAGTTAAGCTTAATCTAAGGGAGAGTAAGCCTAACATACCTAGACGCCGAAGAATGCCTAATAAAGTTTGCTAGATTAGAGATTCTCCCTTTCGAGAAACCCCTGCATGATGTGACGCTATCAAAACAGTGATCTACATATTAATACGAGAAGAATGATACCCATATAACATTTTTTATGCTTCGGATCCAAAATTGAGTCAAAATCTCATGTGGGGCCTACTTGTGGAATAATACTTTTAAAACTATCTACACGTCCTTCTATGCTCAAGGATCATTTACCCTCAAGAATGAGTAAATTTTGAGATCAAATAATACTCAGTTAAACCCATCATGGAACTAGAGCTTTCTGACTAAATCGAAGAATTAAATCAAGAATTAGATGAAATCTTATAAGGATTACGATAAGGAAACAACTTTTTCGAGCTCACCAAAGCCCCATGATCACCCAAGAGAATCTTATAGTTCTCCAAGCTCTCTAGGGCTTTAATGCTTTTTGGACTTTGAGAAAATGGGAAAAAATTGGTGGAACTGCTAAAGTGACATCAAGTTAGTTAAGCAACATTTGCGCCTAGCCTGCCTCTGCTTTAGCAGACAACATGTCACTTAAGCGATGTCTCCTAAAGCTGTAGGGGATCTACAAAAGCGAATAGGCGAGACTAGCCTTGGTCGATAAAGCGACCAAAGGTCCAGTTAAGCAGTTGCACTAGCTGAACTTAGATTTTGCCAAGTTTCCACCGACACCTCGAGATCCATTTGGAATCTCATAAACATAAATAAACTATGCTACACTATTAAATTTGATATTTTTGACTCAATGGTACCATCAAAATTTTTATCTGAAGTCGTTTTGATGAACTATATGACCCACGCCTAATCGCCACTTTTACCAAAATTTATCCAATAGCCCAAAATGAGTTTAGAAGCCTTAAAACCTAAACCAAAGATCCTCCTAGCCTAAAATCGATGTTCTAGAGATGATGAAGCTATCAGAATTGGAATACAAGCTCTTTATCCTAAAGTTTATGCCCAATAGCCAATCCTTTCCAACAAAGACTTTAATATAGGGAAATTGTCTCTAAAAAGTAAATAAACTGCCCGATAACTAAACTGTTGGCTCCAACAAGTCATAAATGACTTGGGGCAGCTATAAGAAAGCTCTAGATGGCAGAAAAATATGGAAATGCATAAAATTACCTGGAGGGTCATTATAATATCCACTACTAAAAGGACTTTCATTCGTGAAAGTAAAGGGTTAGGATGTACCTTAAGACTCAAACATGTAGGGATACTTGGCTTGCATCTCACTCTCGACTCCCCAAGTATTCTTTTTCATTGGGCAGTGTAGCCACTGAACGTTAACTACAGGAATCTCCCTAGCGTGGAACCGCCTAACATCCCTGGCTATTATAATAACTGGCTCTTTCACAAAGGTCAATCTCTCATACAACTGAATTGAGTTCCACTGAAGCACATATGACTCCTTGGGGATGCAACACCATAATATAGAGACATAGAAACTAGATGAATAATAGAAAAATCTGAGGGTAAGACCAACTCATAAGCAACCCCTCCAACTGTGAGAAGTACCTTAAATGGCCTAATATACATGGGGCTAAGTTTTCCCTTCCGTTCGAACCTCATCATGTCAAAGGAATACCCGATCTCCAACTCTACAGGCATGAAGTCTACAATCTTCATAAACTTTTTGCCTACTCTAAGTTACCCTCAGCCTATCCTAAATCACCCTGACTGTATCTAATGACTCCCACAGTAAGTCAGTACTATAGGGTGTAACCTTAGAGGTCTCAAACCACCCTATCAGAGATCAACAATGCCTACCATATAATGCCTTAAATGGTTCCATCTCAATACTTGAATGATAGCTATTATTATAAGAAAACTCTATCAGTGCTAAGTATTGCTCCCACGGACCTCCATAGTCCATAACACAAGCTCAAAGCATGTCTTCAAAAATCTAAAAAGTTTTCTCTGACTACCCATCGGTATGAGGATAAAAAGTGATGCTGAGATCTACTTGAGTACACTACTTCTCTTGAAAATCCCTTCAGAAGCTAAAAATGAATACCGAGACCCTATCTGAAATAATAGACATAGGTACTCCATGCAGGCAAACTATCTCACGTACATAGATACGGTCGAGACTCTTAGCACTGAAGGACATATGAAGCGGAAGGAAATATGTCGATTTGGCCAATCGATCTACAATGACCCAAATACCATCGAAACCATGGGAGGTTTGCGGCAACCCACTGATGAAGTCTATGGTAATCCATGTCCACTTCTAGTTAGGAATGGACAATCTCTAAATTAGGCCACTAAGACTCTGATGCTAGGCCTTCACCCACTGATAATATCAGTAATGAGCTACAAATTCCACTATATCTCTCTCCATGCCATTCCACCAGTAGTGTTTGCTCAAATACCTATACATCTTAGTTGTCCCAGGGTGAATAGAGTATCTAAAGTTGTGAGCCTCGCTTAATGTCAACTAAATTAATTCTGCAACCCTCCGAACACAAATGTGGCCATCATATCTCAGAATACCCTCCAAATCAATTGTAACCCTCTTGTACTGACCCCTCAACACCTGATCATGAATGATACAAAGTCCCTTGTCCATAAATTGATGATACTAAATCTGCTCAAATAAGGTAGACCTGGCCTCAAACTAGCAAAGACACTCCTGGAGTCTAAAATATTAAGTCACACCATCAAGTTGTCTAAGGACTGGATGTACCCTGCCAATAGTCTCTTATAAACTAAGATAGATGCCAAAAAATCCATGCTCACTACCTTCCAGCTTAAGGCATCGACTACCATATTTGCCTTGCCAGATGTTATAAAATAGAGATGTCATACTCATTCAGCAACTAATCCATATACACTGCCTCAAATTTATCTCTCTTTGAATTATAAGGTGCTAAACACTTTGATAATTAGTATGGATCTCACAATAAATGCCATAGAAATAATGCCTGCAAATCTTAAGTGCAAAACCTACTGTCACCAATTCCAAATTATGAGTAGGGTAGTTGTGATACTGCACCTTCAACTGCCTTGATGTATATGAAATAAACCATCCTTGTTGCATCAAGACACAACCCAACCATTACCTGAAGCATCATAATATATGGAAAATTCCTCTTCCTCAACAAAAAGAGCCGATATAGGAGCTGAACTGAGAAAATCCTTGAGCTTTCAAAAGCTCGACTCTTACTCTTCAAACCTCTAGAAAGGAAACTCCTTCCAAGTCAATTTGGTTATCAGTTTTGTAATAGTAGCAAAAGCCTTGACAAATCTCCTATAGTAACCAGCCAAACTAATAAAGCTACGAACCTCAGATGGAGATATAGGTCTATCCCAATCTTGAATAGCCTCAATATTTGCTGGATCCACCATAATCCCATCCTTAGATACCACATGTCTTAAGAAATATAACATAATCAAGCCAAAACTAACACTTTAAAAAATTGGTAAAAATATTATGATCTCTCAAAGTCTGGAGCACAATTCTTAAATGTTGCCTATGCTCCCCCTACTCCTTGAATACACAAGAATGTCATCGATGAACACAATCATGAAGGAGTATAAATAAGGACTGAACAGGTGGTTCAAAAAATCTATGAACGCAGTTGGGGCATTAGTCATCCCAAAATACATCACCGGGAACTCATAATGGCTATAGCAAGTGCTGAAGGAAGTCTTTGGGATGTCCTCAGCCCAAATTCTCAACTGATGGTAATCGAATCTCAAATAAATCATAGAGAACATTTCCGCTCCCTAAAGCTGGTCAAATAAGTTATCAATACGAAGCATATGATACCTATTCTTTACTGTCACCTTATTCAACTACCTATAATCAATACAAATTCACAAGGAACTATTCTTTTTCTTTACGAACAAGACAGTAGCACCCCAAGGCTACACACTCGGCCTAATGAAACCGTTACCTAGAAAACCTTGAAGTAGAGAATTGAGATCCTTAAGCTCGGCACGAGCCATATGATAAGGTGTCATACAAATAGGTTGGGTTCCTGGCTCGAAATCAACAATAAACTCAATATCACACTTAGGAGGATAATTAGGTAAATCAGTAGGAAAAATATTAGGAAAATGATATACTATAGAAACAAAATCAAGAAAAGAAGTCTCCTAACTAAAATCACAAATATAACGAAGAAAGAGAAACAACCCTAGATATAAGTCTACTAGACCAAACATAAGAAATAATCACCATTGGTGTGTGACTAATAAATCCTTGCCATGCCATCAAGGTATACCGAGCATGGATAAGGTAATAGTCTTGATGAAATAATCTAAGATTGCATCATAAGGGATAACCAGTCCATGCCCAGAATCACATCAAAGTCCAACATATCAAATACAATAAGATAAGCCTGAGAGATCAGTCTGAGTATCAAACTCTTGAATGATCAGAATACATGATCTATAGACTTGATCCACTACTAAAGAATCACCCACGAGAGTAGATACACATAATGAAATAGGTAAAGAATCTCATTACAACTCTAACCACGGTGGATAAAAAGAAGAAATATAAATAAATGGATCCCAGATCATAACATATAAAAGATGGCTAATGGCACACTGAGATCGTACCTGTAACAATAGCATTCAAAGACTTTACCTCTGGTCTACCAGGTAAAACAAATAAACTACCTCGCCCACCACCTAGTTGGGCGCCTGACCGATCAATTGTCCTACCTTCCTGAGGATACCTATAAGAACCCTGGAGCCCACCTCAATAACCCAATATACCATTTCTAGTTGGGGGCGGCATTGTCCTAGATGATGAAGTACTCTGCACTACAAGTACCACTAACCTACGTCGAGGACACTCTCTAGAGAAATAGTCAAAGGCCTCATACTCATAACATGTCTTAGACGTTGCACTATATCCAGAAGAATTGGCTAACCCAGAATATCCACCTCAGCTAGAAAACCCTGAATGTGTACCTCTCAAAGACTGGCCACTACTCTAACTAGGATAATTATTATAGTTGGGATGACCCTCATCAGTAAAATAAAATATGACATGAATGGGCCTACTAGACTTGCTCTGATGCTGATAAGACTTGTGTGGAGGGTACCTACCCTGAGAACCTTTGCCTATGAACTGCAAGCCACTCTGAATTCTATTGAAACTACCCTGATAACATAACCTCTTATCGCTGACCCTTGATCCGATGATGTATCTTCTCCATAGTTTGAGAATAATTAGAGACCTTAATAAAATACTTGCCAGTGGTAACCGAACTCTTTCTATCTTGAAAAAAGAAAGCCTTAATCTAAAAAAAACTAAATTTATTCATAATCGGTCGGCAAAATAGTTGTAGCATGCCTAGATAACTAATAAAATTATATAATAAAAAATTATACCTCTAAGAAGTATAATACAGTCGCTTCAAATAAAGAATCCAATAAAGGTTGGGGTCAAACCCATAGGGGATAGGAAGAATCTCTATCACAATCTTGTTGAAGTAGCCAGAAAGTAAATAAGGGGTTTTGTGAAAATAGTAGTAGTAATAGTCATAGTAACAAATCTTGATCAATTTAGGTTGATCAATATGAGATCAATACTAGGATTGTGTTCCCTCTGACTTCTAACTCCGTATACTTATCATGCTTTGTCAGACTCTTTGTCAAACTATCTCAGTATCTTACATTCAGAATCTAACTAGATAGGTATCACCAACCGTCCTTTGAACACTTTTGGTGAATTTCACTTATCTTTTTTTAAGTTTAAGAGTGTTGCATTACTAACCTTTGTCCTGGATTTAAGTACCTCTTTTTTGGTGTCAAGTTAATTAGATGATGGTTGATAGCTTCAAATTACTATTGTGATCTTCTTTAGAAAATCTGAGCTGGGAGTCTTTCAAATATAGCCTCTCTACTTTATGTAAGGTAGTGGTATGGACTTCGTACACTTTACCCTTCCCAGACCCCACATTGTGGGAATAAACTGGGTATGTTGTTGTTGTTGTTGTTATTGATATTCTTTAGAAAATCATAGTACATGTAAGAACATCAATCAAGAAAGACTTTGTACTTTCTCTAACTTGTTATTCCATCAGGGTTCCCACAACCCTAGTTAGGAGGTTTAGCCTCTCATATTTGCAAGAACACCCATTGAATTCATGAAATAAATCATATGAATAATCTTTTAATAAATTAATAATGAAAACCAAAATCTTAAATTAATCTTAAATGGCAAAAAACAAGAACAAGGATTCCAAGATTAAAGGTGTATCTCAGAATCGATAAAATATTGTAAGCATAAAGAGTGCATAAAATAATACAAAAGGACCTAAGTACTTGCATGATTTCATTGTTTTAAGCATCAAAAGTGCTATGAAACCATGGCATATAAAAAATCAAGCCTCATACTCCAGGACATTCATAGAACCCTACTCCGATCTGGAGAATTGATTGCTAAAATTCTCTATAAGGATATGAGGCATAGAATTCTCCAAGAAAGCCTTAAATAACTGATTCCATGTCAACAAATAAGATCTAGGCAGCCTGAAATCAGGAAAACCTCTCTACCAATGTCTAGTAGTTAGGTTTAACTGAAAGGTAGTGTAGCCAACACCACGAGTCTCCACTAGGCCTATGTTACTGAGCCTATCCTCACAAGCAGTCAAGAACGCAAATACATCCTTTTCTAGTGACCCGGTAGACCTTGGAAGAGTCAATCTCAAAAATATATTCAACATATTTTGCTCCTCAACCAACATAGCAGGATGTATGACTACCAACAAACAACTATTAATGTTGGAGGGATCTCAACTCTAGGGGCTACAGCTACAGGATGTGCCCCTACCTCAGTACCATTCTAATTGCAGACTAAGCACCATCAAATGGATCACCACCAACCAAATGCAATAGCTGAACTAAATCATCTCTAAGAAACAATAAAGAAATAAACCCTGATAGATCCTGGGCTGCCCTCTGGCCCACCACTGTCTGGGGTGGAGAAATCTTTGGTGCAGAAGTAGGAATATGGTTTGGTGAAGGTACTTTATTTGGATATCTTGCCGGGGCTGCAACTCTTACCTTCCCTCAACCACTAGTTTTTCCATGACCTCCGACAGGATCTTTAATTACAGACTCAGGATCTTCATTATTAGTAGCAACAACTTGCATCCTAGTAATCTACGAAAGAGTGAATCTAAGTAAATCAAAGAAACCAACACAAACTCTTATCATAAGATGAGTGAAGTAAGTAAAGATATCCTAAAACTATTCTATAGCCTCCCAAAGATAAGAAACATACGTCATTATTTTGATCTGTGGGACTCTACAAGACACTTTCTCTTGCACCAACAATACCGGTAAACTTATTCTCTACTAACAAATTTTCATGACCCAATTTCGTGAGTTAATATGGAACCTACTTTATCCCACTAGTAGGTAAGCTAAACCGTAGCTCGAAATGATAAATAATGGGCTAGTTGGTGGAAAATAGAATAAATGCTAGAATTACGCAAGAAATTAGATTACAAGCTATAAATATAAGGATAATAGCATAACTGAAGATTAATAAGGAAAATGAGTAAGGTATCCCACGACCTAGTAAGGTCAGTACAAGATCCTTTAGTAAAAGAATAAGAATACCATAAGTAGCAAATACACAATAGTCTCAAATAGAAAGACCATCCAAAATAAAAGAAGGAGAGCGTGTCAACTTCAGCTCTAAGAGCTCAACCTATCTTTAAACCCCAACCACTCTAACACAACATCAATGAAGACAACTAGTACTTAGATCTACATTAAAAAAATGATGCAAAAGTGTAGTATGAGTACCAAAGCAACATGTACTCTATGGGCATCATTGACCAACTAAGCTAAGTCATAATATAAGTACAATAAGACACGAGATAATAAGCTAAGTCACGAAGAAAAGGTAAACATGGAATAATTCTCCAAATACTAAAACTAAATAACTGAATAAATAATATCTAGAGACGTAACTAACTATAGCATAATTGGGCCCTCATAAGCCCATAAGACACAAAAAAAGTAAATAATCCATGCAAGCCCCCATAAGCTTGGTGGATGCAATCAAGAAGAAGTAATGAATGTAAATATCCTAACCATCCAAACCTCAAAGAATAACCATGGATCCTCTCATACCAAAAACACTAGACTTAAAATATAGGTTGAACTTGAACTGGCTTGAATATCATAATTTGCTGGACTCAAATTAAACTTAAAATATCCCAAGTACAACCTAGAACAAGTTAGACTATATCCAAACCCTTCTTGGCCATCAAGAATATAAATAATATAACTTGGGAAGGACTATTGAGTCCACAAAGAGCTAAGTATAATTCGACCTAATGTAGGCCAGAGAGGCTCACCTCTAACTCTAGAAGTTTGTTCTGAGGCAATTACTACCTTGAGCTAGGATAAGGTTCCAAAATCCCACTATAAGGTGCAAAATAAGCCTCATTGAGTTCTAAGTTAGCAATTCAACCTAAGAAATTGGTAGCTAGGTCAAATTTGCCTAAATACGACTAATTAATTGGTTAAATAATCTAAATATTTCTATAGATAAAACCAATTCATAGTTCACAATAAAAATTAGCATAATATCATACCAATACTATAATTAAGCTCGAATAAGAGGAGAGTAATCCTAGCCTACTTAGATATCAAAGAATACCCGATAAAGTCTACTAGATTAGAGATTGTTCCCTTTTGAGAAACCTCTTCATGCTGCCATACTATCAAAATAGTGATATACCCATTAATAAGAGAAGAATGATACCTATATTATTTTTTTTATGTTGCAAGTCCAAACTTGAGTCAAAATCCCATGTGCGGACCTTTTGGGGAATCACACTTTTAAAATCGTCAACATGTCCCTCTATGTTTTTTCTCTTAAGAATGAGTAAATTCTGAGCTCAAATAATACTCAGCCTAAAACATAAAGAAACTAGGGATTTATCATTTAATTATAGAACTAAACTAAGAATTAGACAAAAACTTACAAGGATTATGGTGAGAAAATGACTTCCCGATCTCAAAAAATTTATCCAATATCCCAAAGTGAGTCTGGTAGCATTGTAACCAAAATTAAAGGTTTCACTATTCTAAAATTGATGTTCCAAAGCTAATGGAGTTATTAAATTGGCATACAAGGTTGTTATCCTGAAGTTTATGCACGATAGCCAATCCTTACTAGCAAAAACTTTAAAATAGGGAATTGTCCCTACAAACCAAATTAACTGTGCAATAACTGAATTGTCAGCTCCCATAGGTCAAAATTTCTTAGAGAATCTATAGAAAATCCTTAAACAATAGAAAAGTATGGAAATGTAGAAAATAACCTGAAAGGTCATTACAACTATTTGGTTATTTAAATAAAGAACGAAAATGATAAGAAAACTGAAGTATATGTTATATTAAGTGGTATAAGCCCATCCTAGTGCGCCACATCATGTTTCAAGTGACATGTGGGAGTACAAAAAGTGAAAATCAAGGTTAAATGTAAAGAGGAATACATAGATTTTTTTCAAAAATTCGATGGGTGTGAGGTGTATAAAATTTACTCACTACTATCTAAAGGGTATCCATAGGATAAGTTGTGTGGATAGTATTTCTAGTAAGATATACTCAGGGAACCAACAAAAAATTCAAGTCAAATACTCCAGGCTAAGTTACGGGCGTCACAAACACATAATATTAAGGTATTTTGTTTAACCTTTTTAATTTGATTATTATTCAAGGGACATAAATACTAATATATACAAAATATATATTGAGGATTAAGCATAAATTGTTGCAATCGGGTTGTATTGTCATATATAAATTCATGGTATGAGGCGTAGAATGTTGAGTTTTAACTCTAACCTCCAAACTAAAGAAAAAGTTGTAATAACCCTCCAAGTCATTTTCTGCATTTCCATACTTTTTTCCTATTTAGATATTTCATATAGCCACCCAAGTCATTTATAACTTGTGAAAGTTGACAATTCAGTTACCAGGAAGTTCATTTGATTTTTAAAGCCAATTTTCTATTTTGGATTCTTAGCTGGTAAGAATTGGGTATCGAGCATAAATTTTTGGTTAAAAATGTTGTATATTAATTCCAATATTTCCATCAACTCCAAAACATTGAGTTTAGGCTAGGGGGACCTTTGGTTTGGGTCCCAAGGCTTCCAAACTCATTTTGGGCTATTGGGCAGATATTGGTAAAAGTGGCACTTGGGTGTGGGGCCTACATTTCATCAAAATAAATCTAAATGGAAATTTTGTTGGTTCCATTGAGTATGGAATGTCAAATTTGATAGGGTAGCATAGTCTATTTACGCTCATGAGATTTCAAATGAATCTCGAGGGGTTGGTGGAAACTTGGCAAAATCCAAGTTTAGTTGGTGCATACAATTAGCTGGTACATTTGCTTAAGTAGACCTTTAGGATCTTAAATGGGGGTTGTTCTAGTGGATAATTGATTTCTTTAGTAGTTGAGGGTGGTCCAAACCATGTTGACATCACTTAAGCTATTTCTTATCTGTTTAGCAGAGATCGACCAATGCTAGAGGATTGCTTTAGCGGTCTAATACTAGTTTAGTTTTATAATGCCACTTTAGTGATGAATGATTAAGTGTTTAAGTGACCACTTAAGTGGCACCTGGCCGGGCATTTAATTTAGCCCTTCACCCATTTTTCCCACTTTTCTTCAAGTCTCAAGAGCCATAAAGCTCTAGAGAGTGTGAATAATTGGGAGACTTATCCTTGGGTAATTGTGGGGTGTTTGTAATCTTGGAATAGTCTTTTCTCATCATAATCCTTTTAAGTTTTTGTCTAATCCAGGAGTTATTCTTCAATTTAGTCACAAATCCCTAGTTTCTTGAAAGGTTGATTTTAGTATCATTTTAGCTCAAAATTTACCCAATTTGAGCTCAAAATTTACCCATTCTTGAGGATAAATGATCCTTGAGCATAAGGGGACGTGTTGATAGTATCAAAAGTGCAATTCCATAAGTAGGTCGTATATGAGATTTTGACTTAACTTTGGATCTGTAGCATAAAAATGCTATATAGGTATCATTATTATTGTATTAATGTGTAGATCACTATTTTGATAGCATAGCATCATACGAATGCTTTATAAAAGGGGAAATCTCCTATTTAGCAGGCTTATCAAGATTTCTTTGGCATCCTAGTAGGCTAGGCTTACTTTTTTCCTAGATTGGGCTTAAGTATAGTATTGATATAATATTATACTTGTTTTAGGTTGGAAATTATGACTTGATGGTAAATTTAGTGAGTATATCTAATTTAGCCAGTTAATGAATTACAATTAGGTGTATTTGACTTGACCACCCATTCCTTAGGATGAATTTCTATATTAGGGCTCAATAAGGTTTATTTAGTACCTTGTAGTGGGATTTTTGAACCTTATCCTTGTTTGGGGTAGTAATTTTCTGATAACGAACTTTTAGGGTTAAAGGTGGGCCCCTTCAACCAACTTTAGGGTTAGAGGTGGGCCCCTTGTAGTCTAAATAGGCCTTTTTACATTACCTTATATATATTCTTGAGGTGAAGGAGGATTTGGTCATATTATGACTTATTCTACGCTTGTACTTGGGAGATATTAAGACTTGTTCAATTTTGGCATATATTATGATATTAAGACTGATTTAAGTCAAGCATATGATGTACTATTTTTGGTTCAACTCTGGTATTAAGAGGTCACTTATGATGGTTATAGGACCGATTCGAGTATGGTGTTTATGGTATGGAAAGATCCACAATTATGCTTTTGAGATTTGGATGATTGGAATATTTATTTTTATTATTTCTTAATTACATCCATCAAGATTATGGGGGATTGCATTGGATTATTTACTTTCATTTATGTCTCCTGATCATATGGGGGCCTAGTTATGTTATTCATAGTTACATTCTTTTAATGTTATTTATTTAGTTGTTTACCTTCAGTATTTGGAGTATGATTCCAGGTTTTCCTTTTTCCCTTAACATAGCTTATTACCTTGCATTTTATTGTATTTATATTATGGTTTAGCTCAGTCGGTTGATGATGCCTACTTATTGCCCGTTGCTTTAGTACTCATGCTATATTTTTGGACCTTTTTTTTGGTGCAGATCTGAGTACTAGCTGCCGCCATTGATGTTGTATTTGTGCGGGTTAGAGTTCAGAGACAGGGTAAGATCTTGGAGCCATAGTTGACTTTCTCTTCTTCATCTATTTTGGATGGACATTTTGTTTCAAGGCTATTGTATATTTCACATTTATAGTACTATTATTCTTCTACTAGAGGCTCTTGAACCGACCTTGCTAGGTCATGAGATATTATTACTTTTTTTCTTATTTTATTTTGGTTATGTAATTATTAATATGCTTCATGATGCATAATCTAATTTCTTGTGTAATTCTGACATTTATGCTATTTTCCACCAACTAACCCATTATAGGTAGTTACGGGCTACAGTTTGGCTTTCCTACTAGTGGAATAAAGTAGGCAACATCATGAGTCGTAAAATCAGGTCGTGAAAAATTAGTATAGAGCTTAGGTTCACCAATATTTTTTGTGCAAGAACAAGTGCCTATTAAAGTTCTGCAGATCAAAATGATGGCGTCTGTTACTTATCTTTGAGAGGCTATAGGTTATTTTTTGGTGATTTTCCATTCAATCATTTCATGCTAAGATTCTATGTTGGTTTCTAAAATTCACTTGGTTTCACTCTTTCATAGATGGATAGGACATGAGCTGCTGCTGCTATAGACGAAGACCCTGAGTCCACAGCTATAGACCTACTAGAGGATATGAAAGACCTAGAGTTTGGAGGTAAACGAGAGTTGTATCCCTAACTATAGATATGGATAGGAAGACTTAAATTAACCCTATTCTTTCTCCCATACTAGATATTTCTCCACCCTAACTAGTGGTCGTATAGGGTATAGCCCAGGCTCTACTTAGGTTTATCCCTTCATCGTTGTTCAAAGATGCGTTTATATAGCTATCGGATTTGGTTGGTGGTGCACCATCTAATGGTGCTCTGTGTGTGGATCAGATTTGTACCAGGGTAGAGGCACAACTTATAGCAATAGCTCCAAAGTTGAGACCCATCCAACGCCTGTAGTTACTCAGCTAGTAGTTGCCCAGCCTGCTATGTCTATTGAGGAGTAGAATATATTGGGTAGATATTGATATTGACTCCAACTAAGTTTTCTAGGGCACCAAGCGAGGATATATTTGAGTTTTTTGACTATCTTAAAGACAAGTTCTCAAGAATGGAGCAGGGTTTTATTACAGTCTTAGAGTATGAGGATCAGTTTAACAAGTTATCCAAGTATGTTATATCCATCCTATCAATTAAGTATGAGTAGATTAAGTGTTTTGTTTAAGGATTGAGACTTCCTCTTTATATGGCTACACAGAGTTTGATCGCCACTACTAGATCTTTTATTAAGGTTTCTAATCATGAATAAATTATTAAGGATGCATCACGAGGCCTAAGGTACAGCGATAAGAAGTTGCACTATTAGGGTAGTTTTAGTGGGAGCTGAGGTGTCTCATAGTTCATAGATAGAAGTTTTTAAGATAGGTACCTTCCACGCTAACCCGTCAACATTAAGGTTAGTTTAGTAGGCCCATTCTTGTCGTACTTCAACTTACTAATGGGGTCCATCCCAGCTAAATTGATCATCTTGTCCAGTTTAGTGGTCAGCCTTCGAGAGAGGCATATTTTGGGTTTTCCTAATGAGGTGGATTTTTTTGGTTAGCCAAATCTTTTGGATACAATGCAATTTCTAGGGCATTTTATGAGTGAGGAGATTTTGGCTATTTTTCTAGAGAGTGTCCCCAGTATGGAGTAGTTATACCTGCAGTAATAGTTAGCATGTGTTCTCGTTCATCTACAAGTTCATAACTTCCAAGTTCTTGACGAAATGTCTCAGTGTTTGCATTATGAACAATTGACTATTGCCATGTTTTCAAGAATTTCTATGTTGTATTACTATTGATGCTATTTACTACCTAAAATCTAGTTGTTTACTTAGTCGCAGTAGTTATAGACTAGTCCTAGTCAAGGTCAAGAACAGTAGTACTCAGTCAGTTAACACAACTCAGTGAAATCAGTATAGTTTAGTTAGTCAATACAAATAGTATCAACTCAGTCAAGCCTAGTACAGCTAATGATCAGTTAGTGTCCATTCAATTAGGAGTAGAATTTAGCACCGAGTGAACCCAGGGATGGGGGAATTCCTGCCAGCAGAGAGTTTGAACCTTAGTAGGAGTCCCTTTGTTATAGAAATACATAGCGAGCGTAGGGTAAGTCCTCCTCCTGCCAGACTAGGGTCGATGCAATCATATATATATTTCATGAGTCTTCCTGCCAGATTAGGGTTGACCTAGCTTTGTTAGTATCTCGTGGAGCTTTTCCAACACCCTTCCAACTGGGGTCAGAGGTTGGACCCCAAATCAGTCTATATTGGTTAGATGAACACTCTCACAGTTACATTTTTAGTTTCAAACTTAGTATAGAATTTAGTTCAGTTCTACATAATCAAGACTATCAAAAATAGTCAGCTAGTTATCAGTAATACAGTTATCAGTAATCTCAGATATTAGTCACTCAATCATCAAAATTTAGTATTCAGTACAGTATAATCTCAGTAATAGTATATACATATGCACAGGCTTGCATAATCAGTATTTACAGCAGTTTCAGTTATCCATGTACTCTCATTCAGTTATATACATATCATTCAGTCAGTTATTGTTCATGCATACGAACCCATGTATATCATCCTACTTAACTTAGCATACTATTACATTCAAAGTACTAATTCATACTCTTTCTTTTGCGCTATAATGTCTTATATCATAGGTTCGGATGCTCAGGTTCCTAATCGCGCTTAGCCAAATTCAGTTAACAACAGTAGATTTAGTAATGAGTCCTCATCCATTGAGGATAATATTTATTTCAGCATTATAGTAGATCCATTATTTGATTAGTTGGAGTTAGTTGGGGTCTTGTCCCATCAACTCCACCTTCAGACAGTTTAGTAGAGGCTTCTCAGACTAGACTAGTTTAGAAAGTATTCAGTTTTCTGATGTTGTTATCAGTTACAATATTTATCAGTAATTAGATTATGAAACTTATAGAATTTCAGCCTAACTTCTACATTATTATAGTGTTATTATTCAGTGCTCATAGCAGGTACTAGTCATGGGTTAGCTTGTGGTCCTTCAGGATCGTAAGCACCATATGACATTCGGGGTGCAGACTTAGGGCGTTACATTATGTTTTAGATAGGATACTTATATAGAGTGGTTCCAGTCTTATCTAGATTATATTTTTGATGTTACTGCAAAGAGTCCTTCGCTTGACTTTGATCTCGAGCTTAAGGAACTAATTTCTCAAATTTAGGATCTTCTGGGTAAGGGTATTATTAGGCTAAGGGTATATCTTTGGGGTGCTCCTATCTTGTTTATGAAGAAAAAAATGTTTCCTTGTGTATATGTATTGATTACAGATAGTTAAATAAGAGTAAAGAATAGGTATCTTATGCCTCGTATTGATGACTTATTTGACTATCTTCAGGGAGTAACAGTGTTCTTTAATATTGACTTGAGATTTAATTACCATCAATTAAGGATTAGGGCAGAGGACATCCCAAATATAGCCTTTAGGACTTGCTATAGCCATTATGAGTTCTTGGTGGTGTCTTTTGGATTGACCAATGCCCCAACCACATTTATGGATTCTATGAACTGTATGTTCAGACCCTATTTAGACTCCTTTATGATTGTGTTCTTCACTGACATTCTTGTATATTTGAGGAGTAGGGAGGAGCATATACAACATTTGAGGATTGTGCTCCATACTTTGAGAGATCACAATCTTTTTCACAAATTCTTAAAGTGTGAGTTTTGGCTCTAGTTAGTTACATTCCTATTCGAGATTGGTCCAAACCTACATCTCCATTTGATGTTCGTATCCTTATTGGTTTGGCTAGTTACTATAGGTGGTTCGTTTAGTACTTTGCTACTATTAGATTGCCGATAACCAAATTGACCCAGATGGAGGTTCCTTTCCAGTAGTCTAAGAAGTATGAGTCGAGATTTTAGAAGATCAAGGGTTTTCTTACTTTATCTCTTATATTGGCTCTTCTTAATGAGGGTAAGGGATTTACCATATATTATGATTCTCTTGGATTTGGTCTAGGTTATGTTTTGATGCAGTAGAGAAGAGTATTGTGTATGCATCAAGGTAGCTGAAAGTGCATGAGCGCAACTAACTCACTCATGATTTGAAGTTGTCGGTGGTAGGTTTTGTGCTTATGATTTGCAGGCATTATTTATATGTCATTCACTGTGATATCTACACTGATTGTTGTAGTCTTTAGTACCTTATGACTCAGAGAGAGATTTATTCTAGACAACGTAGATGGATTGAGTTGCTGAGGGATTATGACATCTCTATTCTATACAATCTGCGCAAAGCGAATATGGTAGTGGATGCCTTAAGCCCAAAAATGGTGAGTATGGGTATCTTGGATTCTATTTTAAGTTTTAAGAGGTCATCGGCATTGGATATTTACTCATTATCCAACTTGATGATATAACTTGATATTTCATAGTCCAAGAGGATCCTTTCTAGTTTTGACGTGAGGTCTACCTTATTTGAGAATATTTAGAGTTGCTAGTTTGAGGATGGGACTTGGTGTCAACCGTGATTAGGTGTTGAGGGGTGAGTCCAGGAGGGCTACCATAGATGCTGAGGGTATTTTGAGATATGATAGTTCTATTTGTGTTTCGAGGGTTGGTGACTTGATTTAGTTAATTTTATTCAAGGCTCGCAACTCTAGATACTCTATCCACCATGGGATAACTAAAATGTATAAGGTTTTAAGGCAACACTACTG
Organism: Capsicum annuum; assembly: GCF_002878395.1. Classification (NCBI taxonomy): domain Eukaryota; kingdom Viridiplantae; phylum Streptophyta; class Magnoliopsida; order Solanales; family Solanaceae; genus Capsicum; species Capsicum annuum. The sequence goes on from NC_061113.1 coordinate 192,045,494, forward strand.
GTTGAGTGGTATAGAGAGAGATGTAGAAAAATTTATAGCTTATTGCCTATGCTGTCAATAGGTGAAGGTCGAGCATTAAAGGCCTGGTGGACTGATTCAGAGATTGTCCATTCTCGAGTAGAATTGGGAGCGGATCACCATGTACTTTGTTTGTGGTCTACCTCGCACCTCCTGTGGTTCTGATGGTATTTGGGTCAATTATAGATTGGTTGACCAAATCAGCGTATTTCCTTCCTATTCAGATGTCCTTTAGTGCTAAGAGGTTAGCTTGTATCTATGTTTGTGGGATAGTTTGCCTGCACAGAGTGCCTATAGCTACTATTTTAAATAGGGGCTCGATATTCATTTCTAAATTCTGGAAAGATTTTCAAGAAGAGCAGTCAGAATGGGCTATTTTAATTCTTGAGGACATACCTTGAGCCTATGTTATAGACTTTGGAGGTTAGAGGGTGTAGCCCGTAGAATTGGTGGAGTTTGCCTTTAATAATAACTAACATTTGAGTATTGAGATGGCACTGTGTAATTCCCCAGAATCTCATCCCAAAACATAACACGGTGCTTAAGGCTACAAGTAGACCCAAGCTAACCCTTTGAGCCTGTTACCACATATAATAACTTATTTTGAGATGAAATAAATCAAAACGCTGGTACTGTCACATCAAATGATAAAAAATGCAAAGAAAATACTCTGTCAAACGACCACAATACTGGAATCTCAACATACTAACAATCTGATAACTAGTTTGACTACTACTTCATGAACTAGAGAGCCATTGGGACAGGTCTCCAACTGAGTCAAACTGAACTGAAAGCCATAATATGTCTACTAACAATACTGAAATGTCTGAAGATAGGTCCTCGAACCATGAGGACTCACCATTGTAGAGATATAGACAAAGTTACTCGGAAATCACTGACGAGGTTGGGTCTGAGCACCTGAACCTACATATAAAATAATGTAGCACATAGACGTATATGTGGATCAACACTTGGGAATGTACTGAGTATATAAGGGTGTATCCATTTAAATAAACATTATCATTACTCTTTATAAAATCATGCATGCATATATGAATGACTCACATGGCTTGAATAAATCTGAAATATAATTCTCATAAATCATGTAGAATGAAGCATGTAACACAAATCTCGGGAGTCATTATACTTAACTTTAAAAATCTCTACTCTCCTCTTATTCTCAATACTTGACGGCTAAAGGAACTTTAAACAATACTTTCAAACTCCTTCTTTTATCTCATGGAGAGTAAAACTTCTTTAAAACTCAAGGACTCAGAACTTTTAGTAACTTTCAACACTTGGGAACTCTAGAACTCTTTTAGACTTGGGACACTTAGAACTCAGGATTCTATAACGTTGGATACTCAGGAGTTTCTTCTAACCGACATAAACCATGTGAGCTACATAGAGTCCAACATCTTGTCCTCTTAAGGAAGTAACCTCACGTCGGGGAAAGGCGTCATACACTTGCCAAGGAGTATAACCTCAACTCAGTGATCACTATCTCGGCCTCGGGCCCATAAATCTCAGTCCTACGGTGGGACGTAGTTTTGGGGTATGAGACCTCGGAATCATACCCAACTCGGTGCTAAATACTACTCCCATAATCAGCTCAGAACTCTTAGGAAATCCACCTCAAATAACTCAAGGGTCTATACTGAAGACCAAAATGTATTACTATTAGTTTTAATAGAACATCATTGTGGATTCCAACTTTATTAGAATCAAAAAGGACAAATATTACTCAATAATCTCAAAGTACTCAAATCATAGGTACTTATAGCATAGAAGTTCATAAAATTGCAATTCTCAAGCAGGGCTTAGTGGTCCATAGTTCAATCTCAAGTTAAGACTCATCAAAATGCATACTAGATGTCATAAGGATACACAAATCATATAGAAATCTGGAATGTTCAGCAATTTGTCTTAAAATCTCAACATACTCATGTACTTCAATTTCTAGAACATTGGCAAATCTCAAAATCTCATGCATAGTAATATTGGGTTTGAACCCACACTTCAAATTCATAAGAGAACTCATAAAGTCATATATCTTTGTAATTTAAAACAAGTTTTGGGCACAAGGACGAAAGAATTGTCCTTGTTCATTTGTGACTTGCTAGAGCTGACAGTTTAGTTACCTGGTAGTTCATTTTTTTTTAGAGCTAATTCCCTATTTTGTTGTCTTTTTTTGTAAGAATTGTCTATTGAGAGAAAAATTTAGGTTAACGAGCTCATATTCCAATTTTGATAGTTTCATCAGCTCTTGAACATTGAATTTAGGCTCGAGGGACCTTTGGTTTGGATTCGAAGGCTTTCAAACTCATTTTAAGTTATCAGGCAGATTTTGGTAAAAATAGCCCTTGGTTTTGGGGCCCATATTTCATCAAAACTACTCTGGATGAAATTTTTTATGGGGCTATTATGTTTGGAGTGTTGAATAGGTTAGCATATTATGTTTTCTTTCATGATATTCTGAATAAATCCTAAGTAAACAATGTAAACTTGGCAAAATCCAAGGTCAGCTGGTGCATGGACTTAACTGGTGCATCCGCTTAAGCGGAGGCTACTTAAGTAGCCGAGGCCGGTCCAAACCATGTCGCTTTAGTAAAGGCCTATACTACTAAATTGGTCATTTCTTAACCAATGTCTTGTCCGCTTCAGCAGAGGTCAGCCCATTCCCGAGGATCACTTTAGCAGCCTAACATTAGCAGTGACCTCTTAATCATTACCTGGGATAGCATTTAATTCATCTCTTCACCCATTTTCCCAATTTTTCTTCAATTTTCAAGAGACATAACGCCATATAGAGTTGAAAAAATTAGGGGACTTATCCTTGGGTGATCATGGGATGTTGGTAAGATTAGAATAGTCTTTTCCTCATTGTAATCCTTGTAAGTTTCCATCTAATCCTTTAGTTAATTCTCTAATTTATTCACAAATTTCTAGTTTCTTGATGTGTTGATTTTAGTATCATTTGAGCTCAAAATTTTCCCATTCCTAAGGGTAAATGATCCTTGAGCATAAGGAGACGTGTTGACAGTTTTGAAAGTGCAATTCTACAAGAGAGCCTCACATGGGATTTTGACTTAACTTTATACCTGAAGCATAAAAATGCAATATGGATATCATTATTCTCATATTAATGTATAGATCACTATTTTCTTAGCGTGGCATCATGAGAAAGCTTCTCAAAAGGGGAGATCTCTAATTACATAGGTTTTATCAGGCTTTTTTTTTATGTACAAGTAGGTTAGGCTTACTCTTATCCTAGATTAGGATCAATTATAGTATCAATATAATATTATGCTAGTTTTGAGTTAGGAATTATGACCTTGTGGTATATTTAGCGAGTATAAATTATTTAGCCGGTTATCAAACCACACTTACCTATATTTGACTTAAACCACGTATTTCTTAGGATGAAGCTCTATCTTAGGGCTCAGTGAGGTTTATTTAATACCTTTTAGTGGGATTTTGGAACCTTAGCCTACTTTAGGGTAGTAATTACCTTAGAAAGGACTTTTGGGGTTACAAGTGGTCCCCTCTAAGCCACTTTTAGGTCGAGATGATAATTAGCTCCTTGTAATCTCAATTATCCTTGTTATGTTACCTTATTTATATTCTTGAGACAAAGGATGATTTAGGCATAATATTACTTATTCTACGCTTGTACTTGGTAGATATTAAGATGTGTTCGAGTTCAGCATATATGATAATATTAATACTAGTCAAGTTTGGCGTATAAGGTACTATTTTCGATTCAAGTCTGATATTAAGAAGTCACTTATGATGGTTATGGGACTGGTTCGAGATTGGTGTTTATGGTATGTTAATATCCACAGTTATAGTTCCAAGATTTGGATGGTTGGAATATTTATTGTTATATTTTTTCTTGATTACATCCCCCAAGTTATAGGGGCTCGCATTGGATTATTTACTTTTGTTTGCGTCTCCTAGGTTTATGGGGGCGTAGTTATGCTATTCATAGTTAAGTTATCTTGATATTATTTATTCTATTGTTTACTTTTAGTACTTGGAATATTATTCCAGGCTTGCCTTTTCCCTTGACTTAGCTTATTAACTCGTATTTTATTGTATTTATATAGTGATTTAGTTCAGTTGATCGACGATGCCTACTGAGTAACCGTTGATTTAGTACTCATGTTATAATTCTATACCCTTTTCTAGTGTAGACCCAAGTACTAGCTGTAGCCATTGATGTTGAATTAGTGTGGGTCAGAGTTTGGTAAAAAGGTGAGCTCTCGGAGCCTAAGTTGACTTTCTCTCCTTCTTCTATTTTGGATGGTCTTTTCTTTTTGAGACTTGTATATTTGACATTGATATTATTCTTATTCTTTTGCTAGAGGCTCTTGTATTGAGCTTACTAAGTCATGGGATATTGTTACTCTTTTCCTTATTTCTTTTTGGTTATATTATTATTACTATGATTTATGACTTATAGTCTAATTACTTGTGTACTTTCAATATTTATGCTATTTTCCACCAACTAGTCCATCATGTGTAGTTTTGGGCTATGATTTGGCTTACCTACTGGAGGGATAAAGTAGGTTCCATCATGACTCGTATTGGATCATGACAAAAATTAAGTTTGACATATTATTGAACACCAAGATTGAGACTTAATTATAGATGTAAATTCTAAAGTGTATACTAACTTACAAATATAACTTGTTTGGTGATTTGACCATGATAATGGGGAATTTATATCATGATCTAACTTTTTAGGTCAAGATAGAATCTACTATAGTATGTGGGAGATGATTGCCAGTTACAATACAGAGACAACTAGAGAGGTGTTGGGTGTCTCGAGAGGCCGATCTACAAGTATTGGGGGACTGGTGTGCAATAAAAAAGTTAAAAGGAAGGTGGAGTCTAAAATAGTGTCCTATGCTAAGTTTGTTGATAGCAAGGATAATAAGGAGAATTAGATAAAAAGGGAGGAGTATAATTTAGCTAGAAGAGAAGAAAAGTTAGTAGTTATGTCAGCTAAGACAACAATATTTGAGAGCTTATATGGAGCTTTAAAGGAAAAATGCATGGAGAAAAAGTTGTATAGGCTTGCCAAGGCCATAGAGAGGAGTGCTTATGACCTTGATCTAGTGAAGTCCATCAAGGGAGAGGATGTCAAAGTGTTGGTTGAGGATACCCTCATTGGGAAGAGGTGATAGTCCTATTACCAAACTTTTGAATGATGAGGGGGACAAAGGTTTCCTGCTAAGGGACTTAGAGGACTTAGAGAGGTGTCACGATTATGGTTATTGTAGGCGTATCAAGTTTGGGAAGTTCAAAGGTAATATCCATAGAATGTGTATCAGAAGTGTGACTGGGCTAAATGAGATTCTGGTAGATTTTTGTAACAGCCCTAGTGGGCCAAGTTTGGAGTAGCTGACCAGGTTATTTAACATCATTTTTAGGGTGGCAAATATTCCCTAATCTTAGAGATAGATAACGATGATTCCATTATATAAGAATAGGAGGGACATTTAGAGTTGCAAAAACTATATAGGTATTAAGTTGTTGAGTCATACTATGAAAGTGTGGAAAAGGGTGGTTGAGTGAAGACTTAGAAAGATCTTGACTATTTCTAAGAGTTGGTTTGATTTCATGCTAAGTCGCTTGACTACTGAGGCCATTCACCTCATGAGGAGATTAGTGGAAAGGATTTGCACATGGTTTTCATTAATATTGAGAATGCATAGGATAAACTCCCCAAGGAGATTCTATGGAGATGCGTGGAAGCTAGATAGGTGCCTGTAGCGTACACTAGGTTGATTCAGGACATGTATGATGGAGTGAAGATTTGTGTAAGGATTCTATAAGGAGATTCAGAGCACTTTTCTATTTTAATAGGTTTCCAGTAGAGATTGACTCTTAGCCCATTTTTATTTACCTTGATGATGGATATTTTGATGCAACATATTCAAGGGGTGGTGCCTTTTTGTATGTTATTTGTTGATAATATTGTATTGATTGACAATAGTCAGGGAGGATTTAATGGTAAGTTAGAGGTTTGGAGACAGATCCTTGAATCTAAAGGATTTAGCTTGAGCAGTACCAAGATGAAGTACTTGGAATATATGTTTAGTGATTTGTTGCATGAGGCTAACGTGGTAGTGAAATTGGATTCTCAAGTCATTTAAAAGAGAGAAAAGTTCAAGTATCTTGAGTCTATAATTCAGGGGAATGGTAAGATTGATGAGGATTTCATGCACCAAATTTGTGCAGGGTGGTTGAAATAGAGGCTCGCTTTGGTAGTCTTGTGCAATAAGAGGTGCCTTCTAAGCTTTAAGGTAAGTTCTATAGCGTATTGTCTGATTAGCTATGTTGTATAGAGCTGAGTATTTTCCAGTTAAGAACTCCCACATCCAAAAGTTGAAGGTAGTAGAGACGAGGATATTACAATGGATGTATAGACTTACCAAGAGAAATAGGGTTATAAATGAGATATTTGGGAGAAGGTGGTGGCTTCAGTAGAGGGCAAGATGCATGAAGTGAGGTTCCAATTATTTTTCCATGTGATGAGGAGGTGCATGTATGATCCAGTATAGAGGTGTGAAAGGTTGACTATGGATGGTTTTAGGTTGGGTAGAGGTAGGCCAAAGAAATATTGGAAGGATGTGATTAGGCAATATAGAGCAGTTAAAACTTAGGGAGGATATGACCCTTGATAGGAAGTTGTGGAGGACTTGAATTACGGTAGAGGATTGGTGGGTAGGAGTTCGATCGTTACAGTAGGAAAGACTACTTTGTTTGTATCTACTCATGTAATTTCTTGTTCGCGGTGTTTTGGTGATATCTATGATAATGGATAGATAATTTATAGTAGTACCTTATGGGTGTCTTGTTTTCTTTATTATCTAGCAGTGTGTTATCTCATTTTGTTGTATGCTTTTATATTTCTTGTTTGTTATACTCTTTCTGTCCAGAGCTGTGGGTATATCAAAAACAATCTCTCTACTTCATGTGAGTTAGTGTTATGGACTACATTCACTTTACCCTCCCCAAATCCCACTTTTTGGGAATACACTGAGTATGTTGTTGTCGTAGTTGTTGTAAGATAGCAACTACAATAACCCATTAGTAGGTAAGCCAACTCGTAGTCTGAAACAACTAGTAAGGGACAATCCATAATCATTCTTCCACAAACTAACCAGAATAACCAATAATCAAGTGATTGGCTAGTCTGAAAAAATAATAAATTAATCAGGTCTCCATAATCCTAAGAGGTTCAAGCAATCACTCAGCAAACAACAATCATAACTTATGCCTCTAAACCCCCCCCCCCCCCCCCCCCCCCCATAAGGCTGATAGATATGATCATCAAACAATTATTCTGGTGATAAGCAATGCATATGAATGAATAAATGCAAGTGTAATCCAGTACCATAAACCAATCAAGTGCCTAAGATACCAAGTGTATACACCTATTCTAGCTCAGTAGATCCTAAAGGCAAGACCTACAACAACCACCCTTCTCTAGAATTATGGCTTACGAAAGAAGGGATCCATAAGTAACACGGTATATTCGTTTACACTACCTGGTCCCAAATCAAGATTCCAATAACCATCATAATAGATATAATCTATAAATATTATATAGATTATTTAAATATAATCTATAAATATTATATAAATAGTATTGGAGATATTTAAATATTATATATGCCTAGACTCAAATCGAGAGTAAAATAATGTAAATCTATAAATCCATTACATGATATGAAGTTTGGGACTACATTGGCATAATAGCATAGAAAGGGTCGAAGCGTTCTTCGACTGAAGTAAATAGTAGTGTTAAAATAATGGATTAATAATGGACCAGAATCAACCTCAGTCTAACTTCCAAAATAGCATATTTAGTTTCTGAAAACTCATAATTCATTAAATGAGGTCGTATTATTTCCTTTGTAAAAACATCTGTTTTAAAAGTGAAAAGAGGGTATAATTCCTTTTTTAGAAAATAGTAGAAAAATCAAGGTTTGATTGGAATTGTACCACAAAGTGAGCATAAATGCACCTAAAAGTATGCATTCCATCACCAGTATCCAAACAATAAAATCATAGGCGCCTAAACGTCTATACACTCCAACCACGTCCTCTTTAAGGATAGAACTAGAATGATAATAGCTCCATAATCTAGGAAACTACCATCCAAGGTCATAAAATAACTAAAAAGATCTAATTGAAAAAATACAACCTAATTCACTAAGTCAAACGGTAAGTCGTATACTAAAGGATAATTAACATCAATCTATAGTTAATCATGTCTACATTCAAGGATAATATGGTTCTATGGCCATAATGGGTATCGTACACTAAGGTTCGGGTCACATTTTGATCCAAATTCCCCAAATAGGTTGAGACATGATATATTAGTCCTAAACATATCCTATAATCCGTACCTAGCATACAGTCTATACATACATCATCTCATAGAGAAAAGTAGATTGAAGCCTACCTCGATGTTGAATCGCAATCTTGAATCTTCACGAATCACTTTTATTGATCCATGATCCTAAAATATCACAAAAATACCAAAATAGTTATCTACATATCAATACATATAAGACAAGACACATATTGTAATTTAAAACTCCGATCCCAAAATCAGGTCAAAAATAGGCTCTTGGTGCCTACTAACGAAATCCCAAAATTGAATATGTCACGAGGTCCCTTGAAGGGCTAGTCATGTGAGCTCAAAAGTTGAGCCCAAATCAAGGCACAAATTATCCCCTAAAGTATAGGAATTAAGAACTAATTTCTAGGAATTTATAATAAAATGGATGGAACTTGATGGGGAAAATAATTGAAAATGACCAAGGAGAATTAAATTAGCATACCTTAGCTTCAATGGATGATTTCCCAACACTTTCTAATGTCCCAAGATATCAAAAATAGAGGAAATTCCCTATATAAATGAGGGAAAATTAGGTGAAAAAAGGGATATAACACAAGCAGTGACCGCTAAAGCAAAAATGACCACTAAAATAACTGGCGCAAAAAGGCGAGTGGTGGCTAAAGTGGACCTTGACCGCTAAAGTGAAATCCACTTAAGTGGACCTTGACCATTAAGACAAACCTCAGTAGAGTAGCCAATGCTTCTAAAGTAACTCAAGGTTACTAAAGTGATCACAACTAAAGTAGCTCCTAGACCGCTTTAGCGATCACACCTTAATCAAGCACCAGATTTTTTATAAGTCCAAATGACTCCGATAGGGTGTTCTAGATTGGTTCAATACCCCATAAATGCAAAAGCGCTATGATATCATACCAAATTAAATATTCCAAACTCAAAAGAATCTTTAAAACTTTCATTTGATATTGTTTTGATCAAATATGGGTCCCACACCTAGTTCTATTTTAACCAACTTTACCCAATAGCCCAAAACGATTCTGAAATCCTCAAGACCCAAACCAAGGATCCCTCATCCTAAAATCAACATTCTGGAGATGATGACACTATTGGAATTTACATTTATTGTTTACCAAGAATTTTGGTCAAACACTAATTCATTAACATCGAAATCTCCAAAATAGGGAAATGAGCCTAAATCCTAACAAACTATTTGATAATCAAATTGATAGTTCCAGTAAGTTATAAATGACCTAAAATACCATGTCAAAGCTCAAAACATTGTAAATACACAAATATCAAGAAAACTACCTAGGGAATCATTTCAATATTCACTACTAAAAAGACTTTTGTCCGCGAAAGTCAATGGATTGGTAGAGTCCAAAAGTTCAAAAGGATGAGGTATTAGGAACTCATGCACTAAGCATAACTTCCCAGATAACCTCTATAAAGAACAACACTTCCAAGGGATTTTACCAAAGGTACCCCCTTTTCACCAACTTTCTTACTTTACTTCTCAAATAGACATAATCTAAACTCAATAACTAACTGACCTCTAATTATACTGAGAATAAATTATGCTAGCAAGACCAAACACAATACACTAATATCACATGGATACAACCATAACCAGATGAAAATCAACCAAACTAAGATCATACAAGGCATGAACTATGTAACTAACGCTAAATTACAAACCCAACATTCCTTTGTCATTCTAAACCTACTATCAACTATGATCTGCACCAAATTTATTCCAAGCCCTGTTCCTGTAATTAGATCACACTAAACTCAAAAGACTGGATCTATAATGGCAAGCATAAGAATAATTTCATAAGTTGCTAACTAAATACACAAATAGAGATGATCAAAGCTTATGATCTCTAGCCATAGCTACAACTGGTTTAGATGACTCTTCAAACCAATAATCATGGATCCTAAGCATAATAGCTTAAATATGAATGATCCACTCTAGAATGCCCCACTAATTGTGGGTGAAATAATGCCAAACCAAACTTGGGTACACTTCTCCCGTTGAGTAAACATTTAAAATTTCTGAGGACAATTGAGAAATCAAGGACAAAAGTAGTAGAAACCAAAAGATATGACAATGAGCTATCCCTTGAGAATTTATCAAAGATACTCCATCTGAACTAAAGATAAATAAATTGGTAGGTAAAGAGTAAGCTTAGTCAACCTATAAATAAATGCTTAAATGAAACAAATTTGGATATAAGGTTGCAATCATGTTATGCAATCCATAACTATAGTCTTAATGCCAAAGTTGAACTACTCAATCTCAACTATCCAAACCAATCTTGCTAACAAGTAAGCATTCATAACCTAAAATCTAAAACAACTTCAAATCAATCATTCAACATAGACAAACATAAAGCTGAAGCTCACGAGTCTCTACAGACATCAAATACATAAACCAATCCCATTATCAGAATTCCAATATTTACCCAATGATGCTCACAAGAGTTGAAACTAAAATATTATCAAAGAGCATAATCAAAATGGAGGAAAACCACTATCTAAAGACATAATCAATCAACTCCATATCTTCTATAGGGCATAATGCATCAAGGCACAATTAAGAACACGTCAAGACTGCAAAGAATTTAATGATACACTACTCATGAACAACTAAAAAAATATAAACTTAGCTTGAATTTGGTCAACCGATACCCAATCCATGGAGATGAATACTCACTCCCAAAAGATATCAACTTTGGTTATCAACAATGATATACAAGAGCATACCACCAAGTAAAAGTATCCCATGAAATCATACTAGGACAAATAAATATCAAAGATGAGAAACTTTTGAATTCACCTGTAAAATCAACCTCAACTCAACTGATCTATGAACCACAACATAGGAAGAATGAAGTGCTCAACTCAACACCAACATTAATATCGAGACTGTCATTTGAAGATGACCCAACAAACAAAAAAAAGATAGACTTTTTAACATTAGAAATAGAAAATTAAACTGAATTGCCAATTTTAGAACCACAATAAGACCATGGAAGGACAACCTACCTTTACTCCTTATCAACAACCAATCTAATGTCGCTAATAGAGAAAGAAAACAACCAGACTTATGTCACTAAAAGAGAGAAAACCACTCAGTCAAGTTAGCTGCCTAAGCCAGTGAATACTAATTATGAAAAGGTGGGATTCTTAAAAAACAATGCTATCCTAGCCATCAATCATGTAATCAATCAATGTTAAAATAATGACAATAATAACAATAGTATAAATAACAACCATTACCACTCTACAACCATAACAAGACCAATATGCCAAAGGGAATGGGACTTTAACCCATATGCTACACCCTAGGAAAATTGTTGTACTGATCTACTACTAAAAGAAATCATCTATGGGGGTAGGCACATAAGAATAAAAACTTACAAAGAGGCTACAACAACAAAATAATAACATCAAGGCATAAAATCACTGATGGGTATGAAAACCCTAACTCAACTCAAATAGAAGGAAAAAAATAGTAAGTTGAATCACACCAATATCAACGAAGTCTAAAGTCATACCTCTGATGTGCCCAAAAAGTATGAATCTGAGCATGTTCAAACTTATACTGAGCACCTTAATTCTAGGCCAGCTGGATCTCTTCCATTGACATGGACTTAGTTCTTTGAGGTCTTCTTAGAGTATTATATACCTCACAATCTTAGGGATCATCTGAGAGATTAATTCTCAAGGTTATAATATGGCTCCATAACTATTGTTGAGTATGAGTCTCAATTTTATAAGTTGGCAAGGCATGTAACTTCTATTTTAACTATCGAGTAAGAGGGGGTTGTTGATTTATTTGGGGATTAAGACTTTCTCTTTGCATGTCTATACAGTGTTTGGTTATTGCAGGTAGGTATTTTGCTAAGGTTTTTTTATCATGCTTAGGTTATAGAGAAAATGCATCGTGAGGACCAAGAAGGAAGCGATAAGAGGTCAAAATATCAGGGTAGTTTTAATGAGAGTTATAGTGGCTCACAGTTCAAAGGCAGTATTTCTCAGGGTAGTTACCCTCTACATTATATGTATTAATATAAGGGTCAACCTTGTAGGCTCGTTCATACTATCCTTCAGATATCGATAGACGCTAGTCTAGTTATAGTTATCATCCTAACCAAAGTATTGTTCGGGCTTCAAAGGGTTCATCTTTTCACTATTCTAACCAAGATGGTTATTTTGGGTCAGCTAGATCTTTTGGTTTTAGTGTAGCGCCTGGGGCATGTTATGGTTATGGGTCCTTTGGCCATTTTTTTAGAAACTGCCCCAGTCATGGAGCGATGGTTCCTTTAGGTCAAAGTGTTCTACCTATTTGGTTAATTCTTTCCCTAGCTAGAGATGTTATGTATAGACATCGGGGTTGTCTCTAAGGTGCTCATGGAATTTCTCAAGCAGGTAGGATAAAAGATCAGTCAGGAGCCCAACCAGGTGGTAGGCATGGTCAGTTGTATGTTGTACCTGCAAGACCCAAGGTTGAGTCTTTAGATGTTATCATTACAAGTATAATTTTATCATGCCATCATTCAAATTTTTCTTTATTTGATCTGGGATGCACTTATTCTTATGTATCTACTTATTATACCCTACATTAGAGTTATCATTGGATTTTTTGTTTGTGTTGTTATGTGTATATACTCCCATGAGTGATTCTTTATGTAGTGGATCAAGTTTATAGATCGTATGTTTTGACTTTTTAAGAATTTATACTCAAGCTAATTTTATTATGTTAAATATGGTGGATTTTAATATAATTTTAGGTATAGACTGGTTATCCCATTACCATGCAATCTTGGATTATTTTGCCAATACTATTACCTTAGGCATGCCCGGCATACCCTCATTGTGTGGCAGGGACCTATTAGCCATAATTCGATAGGGATTATTTCTTATATTTGAGCAAAAAGACTTATTTCGAGGGGTTACAAGTCTTATCTTGATTATATTCATGATGTTAACATGGATAGTTCATCGTTTAATTCTGTTCCTATAGTTCATGAGTTTTTTTAATGTTTTTTCTATCAATCTACCTGGACTTCTAACTGAGTATGATATTGAATTTGTTATTAATCTTGAGTCAGGTATTCAACCTATTTCTATGGCACATTACCATATAGCTCCTATCAAGATTAAGGATTTCAATTCTTAACTTTAAGATCTTTTGGGTAAAGGTATCATTAGAAAGAATATGTCTCCTTGGGATTCTCCTATCTTATTCGTGAAGAAGAAGATGAAGAATGGTTCCTTGCAAATGTGTATTAACTATAGGCCATTTAATAAGGTGACAATGAAGAATAGGTATCCTACTCCTAGTGTTGATGATTTATTTGACCAGCTTCAGGGAGCAACAATGTTTACTAAGATTAACTTAAGGTTTGGTTACTATCGATTGAGGATTAGGGCTGACAATATCCCAAAGACGGCCTTTAGGACCTATTATAGCCATTATGAGTTCCTAGTAATGTCTTTTGGGTTGACCAATTCCCCAGCCGTGTTTATGGTTTTGATGAACTGTGTGTTCAAGTTTTATCTGGATTCATTTATGGCAGTGTTCATTGATGACATCCTTGTGTATTCGAGGAGTAAGGAGGATCATATGTAGCATTTGAGGATTGTGTTGCATACTTTGAGAGATCATAGGCTTTTGCTAAATTCTCTAAGTGTGAGTTCAAGCTCAAGTTGGTGATATTCCTTAGACATTTGGTATCTAAAGATGGGATTATGGTGGACCCAGTAAAAATTGAGGGTATTCATGATTGGACCAGGCCTACATCACTATCATAGGTTTGTAGCTTCATTAGTTTGGCTAGTTACTATAGATGGTTCATTGAGAGTTTTGCTATTATTACAGCACTGATGACCAAATTAACTCAAAAGGAGGTTCCTTTTTGGTGGTTCGATAAGTGTCAGTCAAGATTTAGAAGGCTCAAGGGATTTCTCACTTCAGCTCCTAAATTGTCTCTTCATGTTGAAGGTGAGGGATTCACCATATATATTGATAATTTTGGGGTTGGTTTGTGTCATGTGTTGATGCAGCATGGTTGAGTTACTGCTTATGCATCAGGGCAACTACCCCTCACATTATTTGGAGTTAGCAGCAATTATTTTTGCGCTTAAGATTTGGAAGCATTATCTTTATGGCGTTCATTGTGATATTTTCATGGATCATTATAGTCTTCATCATCTTATGAATTAGAGAAAGCTTAATTCTAGGCAACATAGATGGATAGAGTTTCTTAAGGATTATGACATCTCTATTTTGTATCATTCAGCAAGGCGAATATGGTAGCGGATGCCTCGAGCCAAAAGACAGAGAGTATGGGTAGTTTGGCTTCTATCTTCGTTTCTCAAAGTTTGTTGGTGTGGGAATCTAGTACTTAGCCAACTTGATACTGCAAATTGATATTATTGATCTCAGGAGGATTTTTACTAGTATTGAGGCAAGGTCTACCTTATTTCAGTAACTTTAGAGTCGTCAATTTGAGGATATGTAACTTTACATCATCCATGATTTGGTGTTGCATTGTGAATCTAATAAGGCTACCATAGATTATGAGGGTTTTCTAAGATTTGATGGCCATATTTATGTTCAGAGAGTTGGTGACTTTATTCAGTTGATTTTTTATGAGGTTCACAACTCCAGATATTCTATTCACCTTAGCATAGCTAAGATGTATAGAGATTCGAGGCAGCATTATTGGAGGAGTGGTATAAAAAGATATGTGGTGGACTTTGTAGCTCATTGCCTATGTTGTCAGCAGGTGAAGGCTGAACATTAGAGACCTGGTGGCTTGATTCAGATATTGCCCATTCCTGAGTGTAAATGAGAACAGATCACCATGGATTTTGTTAGTGGTTTGCTTTTCATGTCCCATAGTTCTGATGGTATTTGGGTCATTGAGGACCAGTTGACCAAACCAACATATTTCATTCCTATTCAAATGTCCTTTAGTGCCAAGAGGTTAACCCATATCTATGTTCATAAAATAGCCTATTTGTATGGAGTTCCCATATCTATCATTTTAGATCAAGGTTTGTTATTCAATTCTAGATTTTGGAGACTTTTTTAGGAAGATTTGGGTACTCAGGTGAATTTTAGTATATCCTTCCCTCAGATCGATGGGTAGTTAAAGCAGACTATTCAGTTTCTCGAGGATATGCTTTGACCCTATGTTATGGGTTTTGGAGGTCAGTGGGAGAAACACTTAGCTTTGATAGAGTTTGCCTATAATAATAGTTATTATTTGAGTATTGAGATAGTGCCTTTTCAAGCTTTTTATGGTAGGCAATTTTGTTCTTTGATTGGGTGGTTTGAGACCTCCAAGATTAAACCTCGTGGTATTGACTTGATTAGGAAGTCGTTGGGTAGAGTCGGGGTGATTCAGGATAGGTTGAGGGCATCTCAGAGTAGACAAAAGGTTTATGCAGACCAAAGACTTTATGCCTTAAAGTTTGAAGTTAGTAATTAGGTATTCCTTCGAGTATCGCCTATGAAGGGTGTGATGAGGTTCAAGAGAAAAGAAAAGCTTAGCCCCAGATATACTGGACCCATTGAGATTCTTTGCACAGTTGGAGAGGTAGCATATGAGTTAGCCATTCCCCTATATTTTTCTATTGTTCACCCAATTTTCCATTTTTTCATATTTTAGTAGTATATTCTAGATGCATCTCATGTGCTCATATGGGACTCAGTTCAGTTGGATGAGCGGATGATGCTCGTGAAAGAGTCGGTGCTCATATTAGCCAATAATGTCAGGTGGTTGCACACTAAAGAGATTCTAGTAGTTAAGATTCAGTGGATACACCACCCAGTAGAGAAGGATACTTGGGAGGTAAGAGCAATACGCAGACCCAGTATCCTTACCAGTTCAAGGCTTCAGGTACATCCTAACCCTTTACTTTCGTGAATCAAAGTTCTTTTAGTAGTGGATATTATAATGTCCCTCTAGGTTAATTTTTGTATTTTCACTTATTTTCATTATTTAGAGCTTTCATTATTTAGTTTTTAAAGCCAATTTTCTATTTTTGAAGTCTTTAATGGTTAGAATTTCTATCAGGCAAAAACTTCAGTCAAATGACCTTGTATATCAAATCATACAATTCCAATAGCTCTATAACATTGATTTTAGGCTAGGGGGACCTTTGGTTTGGGTCCCAAGGCTTCCTAACTCATTTCAAGCTATTGGCTGGAACTTAAGAAAAATGGCACATAGTGTGGGACCCATTTTTCATAAAAACTACCTCAGATAGAAATTTTGAAAATGTCACTAAGTCTAGAACATCAAATTTGATAGGGTAGCATAGTTTGTTTTGGTATATGGGATTTTGGATGAACCCTGAGGGGTCGGTGGAGACTTAGAATTCTCCAAGTCCCCAACTGATGCACCACTCAGTTGGTGCATCTATTTAAGCGGCCTAGCTTGACCATCTGAGGGTCTCTAAAGTAAGAACCTCTCTTCTTTATTAACATTTAGTCCTCTTAAGCAATGTGTAAGGGCATAGGCGGGTATCGCTTGTGTGGTACTTGGCCTCTTAAGCGATGACCGCTTAAAAGGTCCATTGTCCGCTTAAGCAACACTTAGGTGGTATTATGTAATGACCCTTCTGGTCATTTTCTATTTATCTGCTTATTTTTGCCACTTATAGCTTTTCTATAGTTACCCCAGATCATTTAAGACTTGTTGGAACTGAGAGTTTGGTTATCGGGCAGTTCATTTGGTTTTTATAGACAATCCCTATTTTGAAGTCATTGTTGTTTAAAATTATCTATTGGGCAAAAACATTAGTCAAACTATCTTGTATTCCAATTTTGAATGCTATAATATCTCCGGAATAGTAATTTTAGGCTAGGTGGACCCTTGGTCCGGGTTCTGAGGCGCCCAAGCTCAGTTTGAGCTATTTCTCGAAAGTTAAGAAAAATGGCAAATGGGTGTACGACCCACTTTTCATCAAAACAACCTTGGATGAAAATTTTGACTTTGCCATTGAGTCCAAAATATTGAATTTGATAGGGTAGCTTAGTCCATTTACGTATATGGGATTTTAGATAATTCCCATGGGGTTGGCAGTCCAAGTCTCAACTGGTACTGGTACACCTACGGTTGTGAGCCATTGATTGCATATGGTATTTGGAAGACACTGAGGAGTATTATGAAAGAGACATTTGAAGTTTCACAAATAACTCCTCTTGGCAGCAAGCAGATATCGCATTCGCGATAATGATGTCACGTATTCGACTTCTGTCCTTTTGGCCAAGTATCGCGTATGCAAACACCAGGTCGCATATGTGATACCCATATACCTGGTAAGGGTATATAAATACCCCTGTTAGCCTATTTTTCACTATTCTCATTTATCTCCAAGATAGTTCAAACCCTAAATAAGGTAAATCTTGGGGATAGCATTTGTGAGTGATTTTGGGGCTTGGATAAGGACTAATTCCTCAATTATCCTTCAAATTTATGGTAAGATTTCATCATTTCCATTGTTGAATTCTCCATTTTTATCTAAAAATCCCAAATTCTTGGTGACTTGATTTTATCACCAATATAGCTTAAAATTTTACACCTTTTTTAGGGTAAATGCTCTTTGAGCATAGGGGAGAATTGGGTTGGTTTTGAAAATGCAATTTCCATAAATTGGCCCCACGTAGGATGTCTATGCAATTTTAGACCTAAATCACACTAGTGAAATATGGTTTTGATTGTTCTCGTTTTAATAGGTAGATTGTGATTTTGATAGTGTGCCACCTTGCGAAAGCTTCTTGGAGGGGAAAATCAGTGATTTAGCAAATTCTTTGGGTTTTCTTCAATGCCCAGGTAAGCCTACTTCACATATTGATCTATCTCATAGTATAATTATGATATTATGCTAGATACGAGGTAGGATTTAGGTGTTGGAAGTGTGAATTAGGATTTGGATTAATTGGACCCTTAGACTACCTTAAAATATTAGATTCGAAATAATTAGCGTAATTAGTCATGGTTTAGGTGAGTTGGGCTTCGTGGTATGTAATTGGAATGGAAATGGATTCATTACTTAAGGTAGGTAAAATTGCCTAGTTACTTGTGTTAGGGCAGAATTGTTATTAATTTCTTAAGTTAAGGGAATTTCCCTAGTAGTTACCGTTTTAGGTTAGATTGCCTTAACTAATCATGTTTGGGGAGGACTTATATCCTAGGTCTAATTATGGCTTGCTTGAAATATAGGGATGAACTTGGATACCTTAGCCTAAGTCCGGGGAAGAAATTTCCTAAGAGAATCTTCAAGGATTAAAAATGGGCCCTCTTGCCCATCTTAGGGCAAAACTTATGATAACCTTGTAGACTCATTTTTATTTGGCATACTCTTATTAGTGATAGATTGATAATTGAGAGGTTTGAATATAATTATTGAGTATGTTAGTTTGGTATGGTAGAATGGATATAAATTTCAAGTATTTTTAATGATGTTGCCTTTATATATGACTAATGGTATGATTCAGAACTATGGTTTATGACTTATACATGTGATTATGGGTATAACTTTTGAGCATGATTGATGACTTGGCCTATTGAGATGCTTAATGTTATAGATATTGATACGATTCAAGGTATTTGGCTTGTTTGGAGGATATGGCTCATGTTGATATATAATATAGCTCATAGGCATAATATGGCTTATGTAGATGTATAATATGGCTCATGAGTATAATACGACTCACATAGATATAATGTGTCTTGTAGATATAATATGGATTATATACCAATAATAAGGCTCATGGATGTTATATGACTCATAATTATGATTTGGCTGATAGATAGAATATGGCCTATAGATTCTAGGAATGACTTGCAGTTATAATATGACTCTTAGAGATAATGTGGCATATAGGTATGATTAACGGCCTATAGAAAATACGGGTGTCCAATAGATATGGTTATTAATATAAGTTCTGGATATGCTCAGTAATATTACTTATAAATATTAGTTTTGATGTAGTCTCAGGATATAACTAATAATATGACTTATAGATCTGAATATGGATGAGTCCTGCGAATATGGTTTCTTGTCTGAGTGATAATATGAGTAAGGAGATGGTCTATATCTATGAATTATTGGCATAATCTATTGAATTTGACTTATTGAAATGGTCTACTAATATAGTCCATTGACACAGATTGTAATTATGAGTTTCGGATGAAGTCCGACAATCACAAATGATATTGATGATATGAGTTTCATTCAAGTCCGGCAAAATTGATGATAATAATGATAATGATATTGAGTTTTGTTTTGAGTATGGCATTGAGAATTGTTCACAATGTAATACGGGATGGATGAATTCTTAGTTATGGTATGAGGTTTGTAAACTTTGGTTATCTAATAGTTAGTCTCCTCGATTGAATCCTCCGGGCTTATGGGGGCCTGTATTGGGTTATTTAACTTTTTTGCACTTATTGTATTATGGGGGCCAATCTTGTATTTGAAATGGTGTGATCCTTATGTTGTTATCTCGTACATGATTGCTCGTTATGCATGATTGTTGTGTTATTATTTGGTTCTATTTACTTATATATGTACGGCGGTGTTGGAGGTTACTACCAGGTTTGCCCCTTTATCTCGACTTAGCTTATGTTATCTTGTATTCTATCGTATTTATATCATTATTTATCTCAGCCGGCCAATGATTCCTACTAAGTACTCATGGTTTTGGTACTCATACTGCACTTCTGTACCTTTTTGGTACTGATCCGAGTACTAGTTGTCGCCGCTGATTTGCTAATTGTGCAGAGTTCATTCTGGATATTGGGTGAGCTCTTAGAGTCATAGTTACCCTTTTTCCTTCTAGTTATCTATGTCTATTCTTTTGTTTTGATGCAAATTATATTTCCTGTTCTAGAACTTATGGTGTGTTATAGTAGCTCTTGTACTGACTCTACTAGGTCGTGGGATGGTTTTCTATGTTATGGCTACATTTTTTACTATTTCTATTGTCTTTCTTATTCATGATTTGTATTGTCTATTTTTTTCCCCTTTTTGGCATTTTCTATCAAGTTAGCCCATTGCATCTAGCTCCGATCTATGGTTCGGCTTACCTACTGGCGGGATAGAGTAGGTACCATCATGACTCATAAATTAGGTCGTGACATATTAAATGCCCCAGTAGCTTGAATTTATCCCCATTTTCCCAAAAATTCAAAAGCTTGGAGCCCTAAAGGGAGTGGAAAATTAGGAAAACATTTATTAGGTGATTTTGGGGTGTTTTTCATCTTAAATTGCTCATTTCCTCTCCAAATTATTGGTAAGTTTCATCAATTCCATGGTTAATTTTTCTATAATTTCCCCAAAATCCCTAGAATATTGGTGGTTGATAGTAGCACTATTTGAGATCGAAATTTATCCATTCTTGAGGGTAAATGTTCCTTGAGCATAGATAGCCGTGTTGTCGGCATCAAAATTGTGATTTCGCAAGCGGGCCCCACATGAAAATTTTACGTAATTTTGAACTTGAAGCAAAAAAGTAAAATATGGGTATTGTTGTTCTTGTATTATTAAATAGATGATTAATTTGATAGTATGGCATTTTGTAGAAGCTTCTTAGAAGGAAAAATTGATGATTTAGCGGATTTCATCAGTCTTTTCTTCGGCATCCAAGTAGTCTAGGTTTACCTTCCTCATAGATTGAGCTAATGCAAAGTACACTTATGATATTATGCTAGATACGAGATGAGGACTAGGTCTTGGAGGTATAATTAGTATTATCTGGATTGTTTAGCCTTTTATGGAATCATAACTTAGGCGTAATTGACTTAGTTATCCATGTTTTAGGTGCAATTGCTATCTTAGGGAAAATTGTGGATTATTTAACATCTGGTAGTAAATTTAGATGCCTTAGCCAAGTTCTGGGTAGAAATTTGCCTTAGAATGGATTTTGGGAATTTTAGACTTTTATACGCATGTTATACCCTTTAAATTCTTGTTTTTTAGAGTTTGGAGAATTTAGATACATGATACTTATGCTAGTTTGATACTTGGGAGTTGGTGCTAATTTCGAACCCAGTCCAGTGGTTTATTGATATTGAGTTCTGATTAAAATTTGGCAATTGATGATATTGAGTTTCGGTTCAAGTACAGTAAAAGATGACGAAATTGAGTTTCGATTCGAGTTCAGCATTGAGAGTTTATTTATGATATGTTATGGTATGGATGGGTTCATGATTATGGCTTAAGATTTGGTTAATTAATGAAAGTTTGATTAATTACTTTTCTTTAATGGTACCCTCCGGGCTTATGGGGGCCCGCATTGAATTTTTTACTTTTCCATACTTACTAGCTTATGGGGCCAGTCTTGTAGTATTAATTATGCTTTCTTTTATAATTATATCTATTCCGATTATTGTTTATAGTATTGGAGCAGTATTCTAGGTTTTCCCTTTTTCCTTGGTTTAGTTTATTTTTCTTGCATATTTATTGTACTTATATTATGATTTAGCTCAGTCGTCCAATGATTACAACTAAGTACCCGCAACTTTGGTACTCATACTACACTTTTTTACCTTTTTGGTGTAGATTCGAGTACTATTGACCGCCGCTGATGTTACGATCGCGTCGTTGAGAGTTTGGAGGCAGGGTGAGCTCTCGGAGTCAAAGTTGCCCTTTTCTCCTTCTTCTACTTTCATTTAATCTTTCTTTATTCAAAAATGATAGATACTGACTAATATGGTAATTTTATGCCTTTTCCTAGTTGCTCTTGTACTGACACTACTAGTTCGTGGGATGTTCTTTATCTTATCTATCTTTCAAACTATTTCTATTGCTTAAATCATCATTGTTAGTTTTTACTTGCTAAATTTGTCTTTTATGTCATTTTCCACCAAATTAGACCATTGCTTCTAGCTCCAGGCTGCAATTTGGCTTACCTACTGGTGGGATAACGTAGGCGCCATCATGACTAATAAATCAGGTCATGACAGATAGTGTCTTTAAATCCTTAATGCAAACACCACCGCTGCCAACACTAATTCATATGCAATGATATTCCTATCCTGCATCAACACAGCACCCAAGCCCAAAAGTAAAGCATCACAAAACACTATAAAGCCCTTACCTTCAAACGGTGGCAAAAGGATAGGAATTGTAGTCAAGAGTCTTGAGGCTTTGGAAGCTCTCCTACCATTAGTCTGATCAAACAAATGGTAAATTCTTCTGAGTCGGCCTTTTCAAGAAAGTTACAATGAATGCAAAATTCTTGACAAACCTATGGTAATAACTAGTAAGACCCATAAAGCTCCTTACATCAGGCGCTGAACTAGGCTGAGTCTAATTTTTAACTACCTTAATCTTTTGGGGATCAACCATCACCATTTTTCAGAAACCACATCGCAAGAAGGCCATGAACACAACCAGAATTCTCACTATAAAGACTTAGTAAATAGTTGATTCTCCCTTAGAATCCTTAAAACTAGGCAAAGGTGACTAGCTTGTTCCTTTTTACTCTTGAAGTAGACTAAAATATCATCAAAAGAATCGAAGAATGATTTAAAGATATTGTTCATCAAGATAATAAAGGTTGCAGGTGCATTAGTTAGCCCAAAAGACATCACCAAAAACTAATAATGACCATACGGAGTTCTAAAAGTTGTCTTTGGTATGTCCTCTTATCTTATTTCAACTGATTATAACCCAACAGCAAATCAATTTTTGAAAGCACTAAAGCACCTTGTAACTGGTCAAACAAATCATCTATGCAAGGCAAGGGATATTTATTTCTTATTGTAACCTTATTCAATTGTCTATAACCAATGCATAACCTAAAACTACCATCCTTCTTCTTAACAAAAAAGACTAGAGAACCCTCAGGTAAAACACTCAAATAAATAAAACCCTTGTCAAGTAGTTCCTACTATTGAGCTTTGAGCTCCTACAACTCTACTAGAGCTATTCGATAAGGAGGAATTAATATAGGGTGAGTTCTCATCTCTACATCAATTAGAAATCTATATCTCTATCCAAATGTATTCCCGATAGGTCCGAAGGAAACACGCCCTGGAATTCAAAAACTACAAAAATTGACTCTATAAAAGAGGACCCCACACTAACATCCTAGAGATGAGCATAGCTAAAAATGTTAAACACCCCTTCCCCACTAACCTTTTGTCCTAGAAAAATGATATTATACACACCAGTTTGGCCTTATAAACTCTCTCCTACTCTTGTTAATCCATTCCCTACAAAGCTAGAGACATTATCTTACCATTATAGTTTAAAATAGCATGATATGTAGATAAGCAGGTCATACCCAGAATTACATCGAAGTCCAAAATATTAGAAACAATTAGGTCTTCCTAAGTCTAAAAACCCATAAATAACACAGAGCAAGAATGGTAAACATGGGTAACAACCACAAACTCACCAACTAGAGTAGACACATAAATAGAATAATCAAGTACATCACAAAAAAGATTCAAACCTACTGGATATTGAACAGATAAACAAGAATATGTAGAACCCATATCAAACAGAGCAGAAGCCATCCAGTCACAAATAAAAATAGTACTTGTGATCACTGCAACAAAAGCCTCAACGTCAGCCTTTCTAAAAAATGCATAATATTGAGCCAGTCATCAATCTAAGCTAATTCCTTCCTCGACAACACTCCTCAACCTGTGCCAAATTTCCTTGACCACCCCAACCATCTGTATGATTTCCCCTATCACCTTATCGATGACCCCTGCCATTGTCTCCTTTTTTTTTACCCACTAGAACTATAGCACAGGTCTATTGTTATGCCTGAGCATTTGCCTGTCTAATAAGACACTCCCTCTTAAAATGACCAGCATCATACAATAGTAACATCTCCATTTGAGATAAGTCCGACTAATAGAAGTGTAAAAATCCCCTTATTACTTAACAGTTTGCTACTAAGAAAAAACCTTAGCTAGAACTACAGTAGAGGTTGGTAAGGTCGACAAAATAGGAGGGGCCAAATAGGCCTGCTGATTGGGGCCCTTAGAGTAAGACCCAGTGAAATTCCTAGCAATTTAGGACTTCTTGGATAGCATCTTAGCCTGAACCGCTTGCGTTAACCCCTTCAACTTTTTCACATACTTAGAAACTTTATTGAAGCCCTTTCCTACAAAAGTCATATGCATGGATAGAACTTAAAGATCATAATTCAAACCCTTCACAAAAAGGCTAATTCTCTCCTCCTATATAGTCAATAATTGAGTGGCATAGCATTACAATGCATAGAACTTAGCCTCATAGGCTGCAACGAACATGTCACCCTACTTCAAAGTTATGAACTCATCCTTCTTACAATCATAAAGATCACGAGGAACATACTTTAATAAGAACAAAGCATGAAATAGATCCTAAGTCAGTGAAGTCAGAATCAGTGACCGACATTCGACAAACTCCCTTCGTCATTGCTTGGAATCCTTTTCTAATAGAAAAGGCAAAAACTCAACTTCATATTGCTTCATAATACCCATATTACGTAACCTCTCATAACTGTCAGTGATGAACTCAAAAGCATCTTTAGACTCTATAGCCTAGAATTTTGGAGGTTTTATAATCAAAAATTATGTCAATAGCTCATATGCTATATCATTCATCATCGAACCTAAAATTAGATGGGGAAAAGAATCAACCCTAAAGCTTCACCCATTCTAGGAGCCATAAAATGGTATGATGAACAACTGGAGCCTAAAAAGCCGATACCATGGGGAGGCCCCATTCCCTTCCAACCAACTCCAAAAATTTAACATTTGCTAAAAAACCTCAGTAGACATAGGGGCTAGTGCTACAACCCCATGTTGAGTGGCCATCTCAGGCTTTGCTCTCTACTCCTCTCTACTTCCCTTTCCTTAATATAATCCTAAGGTAGGAGAGGTAATACTAACCTTTCAAAGTTTTGGATGGCTTCTGTTAAGCTCCACCCATTACATGTGTGGCTTGTTCTTTTCTTCCCTTACCTCTCCCTCTCACTCATCCACTTCTCCATATAATAGGCCCACAGCTAGAGTGGCTGGTGTAGGGGATATTTGATAGGTTCTATTAGACCTAGTATTCACCATCTGCGAATAGAAAAATGAATAAAATTAGATACCAATTTGGATCGTCAGGTACCAATTGGAATCAAGTTATAGCATGAAAGAAACAAAAATGATAGATCACAAAGCACTATAGCCTCCTAAAGAAAAGTACAGACATCTCTATAACACTGTATGAGACTCTACCAGACCCATTTGGTACAACAAAATTAATGGAACTAGGCTCTGATACCAGCTATGTCATGACCCAAACCCATCATGAGTGGCACCCACACTACTTACTAGGTGGGAGAGCCACCTACCTTAATTATCCTTCTAAAGTCAGCACTTAAGTGATAATAAAACTAATCCATAAATTGAGATATCCA
Source organism: Capsicum annuum (assembly GCF_002878395.1). Lineage (NCBI taxonomy): Eukaryota > Viridiplantae > Streptophyta > Magnoliopsida > Solanales > Solanaceae > Capsicum > Capsicum annuum. Next base: position 192,071,329 of record NC_061113.1, read on the forward strand.
ATTCTAAGTCAAAACATAAGAAAAAGAAAAATGTGGAACATTGTACTTAACCATAACCATCCCTAGGAATCAAAAGTCATTCACACAAAAACTACTAAAGAGTGTAAGGAAGGGAATGCAACCCCAAGAACTAAACTAAAAATATAAGTCCAGAAATAAAGACTATGCTATAAAAGAAAGATCTCATAGTAGCCCGGATATGCACTCACCTTGAAATATAGAATCAACAGCTCTTAGACAATGATAAAACATCATTGAGGTCTCTAGAATCAACATCTGGAGTACGTAAACAAATAATAAAACATCATTGGTGTATTTATATAATATATCAGAACCCTAAAAATCCTAACCAAAATAAAATAGGAAAACCAAGTTGGAACCTACCTACAGCCCCACTTATAGGTTGTAGGTACTACCTATGAACCCTAGGTGGGTCTTAGGTCTTAGAAGAAGTCAGCAGCTTCAGAACTTCTACTTATGAGGGTACTAAAAGAGGTCATAATCACCACATACACCCCGTAAGTAGCCTTCATAACTCTCAGACAATAATTTAGACTTTCAAAACTTGACTCTGCCACCTATGATGCCACTTACGATAGGCGTAAGTCCCACTTACAGCCCATAAGTGGGTCTGTAAATGGGGTCCTCTGCAACACTTCAACTCTTTTTATCTTGTGCTATAAACCCTATTTTCCAGCAAAATAAACACAAAAAAATACATCTAACACAAAATACCTAAGTACTTGCATAATTTTTAGTTTTAACCATCAAAAGTACCTTGAAACCATGGCACAAAAACACCCTCAACTTGGAATATTTGCATGTTCTCAAGTAGCAAACACATAACAATCACAACACGATGCTTAACTAAGAGAATCCTAAGGCACCTACGACAGTCAATTCAATTTCATCTCAAAAACTCTTACCCCTTGCTATTTCCAGCTTTTAAAAACCACTGTATGGACCTATGTAGCACAATAGTACGACATAAAGAAATCAAGAAATGGCGTTGTATTAGCACCAAACAATTAAGCAAATATATAATCTACACTACCTAAATAGATAAGCAGTAAACAATACAACCCATGCATCCTCACAGAAAAAGTCCCAACTCTTACAGTATCACATCATTTCTATACAAGTGACATTGTCATTACACTCATGCTTACAAAACAAGTTCCAATCAATGTGCACAGAATACCATAGACTTGCCTTGATTTTCTATACCTTAGTATTTTAGAAAGTTAGACTAGGATAACTATAGGACTTTACTTGGCTTGTAATGTAGTCTTGGGGGTAGGTATGGTATATATTTGGGATATAGTGACTCACCCTCCTTGACACTACACTTTTTTTGGCTCCACTTCTAAACCATTCTTCTTTTATTCCACCTCTTTTCTCTTTATTGATTTGTCAAATTGGGTATGGTTTTTGTTTTGCTTTTTATTTACTCTCTTTTCTTTTCTTTTCTTTTTTTTCAAGTTTTTTTCAATTTTTCTTATCTCTATTTTTTTCTACCACATTCAAACTTACTCTCTTTTTCTTTTACATCACACCTTTCTGCATACCCAATTCAAACTATACACCCCTATGATAGCCACCCTCAACATAGGCGATTTGGCTGAGTTGAGGTGCATAGTGTCCAAGGAGGAACCAGGGCGAAAATAGGTTTACTATAATAAATTAGAAATATGAAAAGGTGAAAACAAGAAATAGGTTAATGTAGGCTCAAATCAGGGATCAAGGGTGTATTATTCACATTTGGATGGTTATTTAGGATAAGAGTGGACTAAGTCAAAATAGCTTATGACCATGTCCTAACCTACTATCCTACAACCTAGGCAAGACCAACCGGGCAAGCTTCGAATTAAATGCACAAAGGGAATTAGGTAAGTATCTCACACACACATGGTAAAGGTTTATATCACCAACTACTACCTATCCAATTCATGCAAATGCTAAGCTATAATTATGTTGTCCCTAATCCTGATGCCATAACAAGATTCACAATAGTCACAGAGATATTAGCTTCACACAATATCATTTAATTTTTTGAGGGGTATCATATTTTCAAAACACTTAAGAACAAAGAAAACATATCAATTGTCATCAAGCTCCTTATTTTTCTCCTAATTAAATACAAAAAATACAAGACATAAAATATAAACATAATACAACCTAAACATATTGGTTCTACTAAGATAATGCAACCAACAGGAAAAAACACGGCCAAAAAAACCTCAATCGTGATATAGCCCCCAACTAAAGACTATGCATCATCCCCAGTGCATAATTACAAAGTAAAAACAAGGAATGAAAACATACCTGGGATTCTATAGGCATCTAAATCTGACTCGACGCCATCTGGGCTTGATGTGGCTCAACTAGAGAAGGAGGTGGTAGTCGAGACTTGGGGCGGTTCTAGTTTCTATCTTGGCACGCCTCCACTCTTCAATCGAGGTTGACATAACCAAATTATGAGATACATTTTTAGGGCTTGTTGATAGCCTATATACTAATCTTATAGCTCCTTCTTACGATCATATTTAGCCCTAACAACTAGGTTCATATCATCATCTGTAAAAAGATCAGACACCATTATAAGAGCTCGGGGTAGAGGCTGTGTAAAAGCTGGAATGACTAGAGGGAAAACTATAATATGGCTCTCAAATAATGATTAGGCCTCTAAATGTAGAGTAACCATCTTCTTACATACGCCCGACAAGTTTGGAGCTTGGACCTCATGCAGTCGCGCACTCATCTGACTCTAAAATTTGTCTATACATATATGCAACTCTCTAGTATACTCCTCCATAGTTTCGATCATCCTTCTCTTAAACCTAGCCTTAAAAGCCTCTAAAGTAGTCTATACCCATGGTCGATCTGCTTGAATAGCATGGCTAACTAAGTCTCTGCCTGGGTGGGGCACTCAGTCACCTCAAGTTGTAGCTTAATAATCTATTGCAGAAACTCATGCAATACCTCAACAATCCCAGATGCTGTCAGGTGAGGGGGAAAGTAGTAACCTCGACTAGTGTAGATGTTCCCATGGCCTCCTTACCTATAATGGTCATAGGCTTTGCTCTCTAATCGCTCATCTTAACATCAATAGTCACATCCGTTATCTTAATAGTCTCAGCTAGATTAGAGGGACCCTCAAAATGGGTCGTACCAGAAGTTGAAGGTGGTTGCACTCTATGTGCAAGGACCAGGTTCGCCACATCCTTAATCAAGATAATGTCTTCCATATGGATCACTTTGATCTACTAATCAACCTTAAGAATAAGCAGCACTCCAGCTGTATCTCACTACTTCTAAATTAAGCAAGGGAAGGATAAGGTGGTAGTCTCACCGAATGCCCTCATGTAAATATCAGTCTAGATCTATGAAATTTATAGCATATCCAGCAATTACGCTAGCAATTAAAGCAGCTCTATCCCATGTGAGTATGTTATCCACAAAATTTGGACTCAATTTATCTCATACCACTTCCCACCAAAACATCACTGCAAAGTACAGTGACGCCTTTTTGATCTCTCCATTGCCCTCAAACCATGGGGCATCAGTGTCCAACTTAGCTATCTGTATGGCTAGCTATCATGTTAAATCAAGTCTAAGTGTTTTCTAGGTCCCTGATAGTGTGCCTACTCTACACAATATTCATGCAATAATCAAACTCAATTGTCATGGCTAGCCCCACATAATCCATCCCAAATAACACTCGACTGACAGTCGCCTCAGAAATGTCAACTCTAACCCCTAACCAAAGTATGGGTCTTTGGGGTTGCTCAACCACTCTACCCTCAACAGGGGTGACCCAGTATATAATGGATGCATAGGATGCATAAAACTCCTAAACTAGAGTTGGGATGTATAAACCTAAAGGTTGGGTCATTTAACATAGCCGATATCTCTCAAAAGAGTCCTGTAGAGTTAGATCTCCTTCTAGCCCAATCAACTCTATACTGACCTCTCCCACTATATTACATCTCAGGCAATAGTACTTTTTGATAAAGTTATCTCTTTTATAAAGTTGTTGCATCTCCTTCATACGCTATCTCAGAGAAATCTTAGCGATAGGTACAGCCAAGACATGCGTGGAGTTAGACTCTAGTGCAACAAGTGCAGAAGTAGTAAGTTGAGTGCCCTGAGTAGGACCTATGCTGCATCAACACCCTCATTAGACTAGGGTGCAAATGATCCTAATGCAGACTCACTCTTAAACTTGGATGCTGTTTTTGACCCCTTCTAAGACTGGGAGTCAGTTGCATTCTTCTCTTCTCTAAAACTTGAAACTGATCTTAACTCGACCTCATCCTCTAAACCAGTAGTTGAATCCTCTTCTCCCTTATCAAACTGGGAAGAGTGTTGTCGTAATTAACTCAGGTTTTTTATTCGAATCCTAAATGAATAAAGCGAGCTGGTGCAGGTTGGGTCTCTACCTATGGTACCTGTTCGGCATGTAATGGTATGGAATGAGTGCCCAACAACAACAATTATTGCAACTATAGCCTATCTCGGTGATCGACCCCGAGTCTATTGTGGGCCATTGGTGTGCTATCTAGGCTTATGGGACACTCCTCAATAGATCCACTCATTTAAGAGACTCATCTCATAGCTTGGACTAAACTCCCTTCTATTGCTCAACATTTTTTTCAATCATACCAGAAAAAGTAGTTGTTAGTACTTGAAACATAAGAATGGAACAAAAAAATTGAAAAATTTAATGACCCAAGGCAAGGTCTACCTATGAACCCTACCTACAAGTCATAGATAGTATTTATGGGGGTCATAGGTACCCTTATAGGTACCATACAAAGACCTGAAACTTCAGGGCTTTAGGTTTGATACTTATAATGGCCACTTACGCCCTCATAGGTACTACTTACGAGGCCTGTAAGTGGCTTTATAAGCTCACCTCTGAGAGTGAGTCAACTTTTTCTCAAAAAATTTATCCCTACATAGTGTATAATTTTAATTTTAGCCCAAGTTCGAACATTACAACATGCAATAAGTTAATTCCAATAGGTATTGAAGATATATTTTGGGATTTCATCTCTTATACAACTTCTACGTCCATTAATTATATGATCTCAGGTTTCCCTAACAAGAATCATACAACAAAGTAATTTTACCCAATTTTAGGCTCTAAAATTTTCAAGAATCATGTGACTTAAGCAAATTCAAGGTTATATCAAGAATTATCTCAATATAAATGATTTAAAAATGTTTCTAATTAGTTAGATTCGGGAATTATTTCCTAGATTCAAAGATTCTTGGAAGTAGAAGACGAATAAGTGAAAATACCCCTTCTTTGATGAACTTTTACAGGCAAGGGAGGAGGTAATGATAGAATTTCTCCTATTATAGATTAAGAGGGAAGTGAGGAGTTTGAGTGTAAGTGGGAGTTTTAAATTTTGAAGAAGTGGGGGTAATGGATTAGTTTTGGAGCTTTTAGGAGTGATGGTGGGCCAGATCGGGTTGGATTTACTTGGGATTAACCCAGATTTCAAAGTTGCGCCCAAAATTTTTGGACAACTTATAGGGCCAATTAAGGCCCTTAAGTACCACTTACGGACCTCGTAAGTGTGTCTGTAAGTAGGTCCTACAGCTCTATTTTTATCTTATTTGTACAACCTACTTATGGGGTTATAAGTTATACTTACGACCTCCGTAAGTGGGTTCGTAAGTGCAACTTCAGAGATCCAAAAATCTTAGAGATTTTTTTCTAAAATTTAAGACCTCACTCACCTATCTTAGGTTGGACCTATAACCCCTATAAGTAGGGTTGTAGGTCCATTTATCTGGACTTGTCTGAATTTTGCAATTTCTGACGAGTTTCCAAGTGTTTCTCCATGGTTTAACCTACAAAATAAAAAATAAAGTGAGCATTAATACTTTGGTTTACCTCCCAAGTAGTGCATAATTTACGTCAAGGCACGACATGGCTTGCGGGATACTTATACTTCACCAATAAACCCATGGGTTGCCTACCATAAAGCACCTGATTTAACGGTATGGCACAACTCAGCTTCCTTGCCTACTCATACTTCATCAAGCTTTACATCATCACAAACCTTCAACTCCTCCATATTCCCCATGTAGAATGCTACTTGTTCACCTTGAATGGAGATTTTCCATCAAATTGTGGCTTATTTGCACCATGAGTAAATACTCTAACAACGGAGAATGGTCCATGCCACCTAGACTTCAACTTGCTAAAACTAAATAAACAAAGCCTTAAATTATATAACGAGGCCATATCACTGGGCTAGGATACATATTTATTAATCTTCCTATCATGGTATAACTTCATCTTCTCTTTTTACAACTCAGATCTCTCATATGCACAAAGTCAGAACTCATCCAACTAATTTATCTTACGCATTATCAAATTTGCAGCATCACTCCACTCAAAATTTAGCTTCTTCAACGCCCATAGGGTCTTGTGCTCAAGTTCAACTAGTAAATAACATTCCTTATCGTACACAAGATAATATGGGAAGGAACCTATGGGAGTTTTAAAAGATGTCTGATAATCCCAAAGTGCATTGTCTAGCTTTGTTTTCCATTCAGTCTGGTTGGCATGCACAGTCTTCACCAAAATGGACATTATTTCATGATTGGAGACTTCAACTTACCCATTTATTTATGGGTGGTAAGGTTTTTTCACTTGATGTTTCACACTATATTTCTCAAGAAAAACCTTAAATAGACAATTATAGAAGTGTGACCATCACTAATAATAGCATGTGGAGTACCAAATCCAAAAAGATGTTTTTCTTCAAGAACGATGTGACAATGCGACCCTCATTATTATGAAGCATAATTACTTCCACCCATTTAGAGACATAGTCAACTACCATAAATTTATACTTCATACCATATGAACTCACAAAAGTACCCATGAAATAAAATCCCCAATATCAAATAACCTAAGCCCAAGAATAGGTGTCATGGAAAGCTCATTCTTCTGAGAGATATTTCCTTAGTATTGGCTTTGATCACAGGCATGAGCATAGTCATGTGCATCTTTATAAATAGTCTTCTAATAGGAACCACACTACAAGATCTTATGGATCGTGTGAGTACCACCATGATGACCCGCAACTAGAGATGAGTGATAGTCCTTAAGAATGTGCATCATCTCAACTTTGGGAATACACCTCAGAATTATACCATCCATACACACAAAAAAGAGGTAAGGCTTATCCCATAAAAACTTGCACACCTCAAGCATAAATTTCTTTCACTACTACAATAACAAGTCTTCTGTGACAATGTCACTTTCCAAGTAATTGGCAATATCTACAAAACAGGGGATTAATTCTGATGATACTGCCAAGACTCGATCATCTGGAAAAGTGTCATCAATCTTAATCTCATTCCCTAATTTTATCATAGGCTTCTTTTCTAGGCGAGATAGATGGTCTACAACCTGAATCTTTGTACTTTTTAGTCCGTGACCTTAAAATCAAATTTACAGCAATAGCACCCATTGAATAAGCCTAGGATTTAGATCTTTATTTGCCATACGGTACCTAAAACCTGCATAATCAATATGCACAATGACTTTGATCCCAACCAAATGGGACCAAAATTTCTCAAAATAAAACACTACCGCAAGTAACTCCTGCTCAGTTACCACGTAATTTTTTGTGTGGGGTTGAGTGCTTTGCAGGCATAATATATGGGATGAAGTATTTTATCACTTATTTGGCCTAGGATAGCTCTTAGGGACACACCACTGGCATCACACATCACCTTAAATAGAAGAGACCAATCTAGAGATACAATGATATGGGTAGAAATCAACCTCTATTTTAGGAACTCAAAGGCCTTGAGACAAGAATAATCATATCTTTCTCCAATAACTTGCACAATGGACTTAGAATTTTAGAGAAGTCCTTGATGAACTACCTATAGAACCCTGCATAACCTAAGAAGCTCTGAATACCTTTGACAAAAATAGGATGAGGCAATTTTTTAATCACCTCAATTTTGGCTCTGTTAACCTCTATACCCTTCTTCGGAAACTTGTGTCTGCAAACTATCCCTTTTTTTACCATGAAGTGACACTTCTCCTAATTCAACACCAAGTTGCACTCCTCATATCTATGAAATGCATTATCTGAATGAGACAAATATTGATCAGAAGAGTCACCCATGATTGAAAATTCATCCATAACGGCCCCTATGGTTTGATATGAGGTGGATTTATTTACCTCAGAGTTGTTATCCAGGCTTATTTGGCCTTGTTTTGAGGATAACTTATGTTCTTAATATGTTAATGATGATATAATTAAGAATATAAGTGTTTAAGTACTTAATTACAATATTTCCAGTGTATTTCAAATAAGTTTGTACTTAATTTGGTCACTTAGAGTTCAAATGAGAAAACAAGTGTTACAAGCTTGAGCTAGGTATTGTTCTAGTTGACCTCGATGAATTCTAGTGAGTGTAATGAGTTCCTAAGGTAATTATTGTGTAAATATGTGTGGAAAAACTTGTGTAAATATGTGTGGAAAAACTTGTTTATAGTGTTAACATTTCAATTGTATCAATCCAAGAGTCAAACAAGAAGTTAAAGATCAAAATGGGCAAAACTAGTTCTTAGCTTAAGTTTCTAGTTCATTGTCTTGAATGTTGTGTTGTTTTAAGCTCTAATATGTGGTGTTTGATGCTATATAATTCTTTTTTAGTTCATTGTGATGATATATGGATGATAAAAAAGCTGTAAATCAAGTGGAAATAATACCACAAGGCTTGGGATGGAAGGACAGGTGCACAAGACATGGATATGGCTTACAAGGTGAATTCCAGTGAGAGTATAGGGATAGCCCTATGGATCACACCATATTCCCATGAAATAGATGGGTAGGTGCACACCCTTGTCATATGGGAATATGAGGGGTGTTTCACACCCTATTACCATGGAATAAGCCCTGTGGCGCACACTCTATTCCCACAATAGTCAAATTATCCTCCTATAAATGGGAAGAGGGGATGAAAAATACTTCAAATAGGTTTTTTATTCTTTACATTAGGTTATTTATGGATTTTATCTTGTATTTATTTATCTTGATTACGGTTATGTCCATGAGTGGCTAAAAGCCCCCTTTTCGGGGTTAGGGCCAAGAACATAATTACTATTGCATTGAATTGATTTGGTTTTGATTGATTATCATATTTGGTTGTTTATTTATCCTTTTTATAGCTATTTTAAGTATTATATACCCTTAGAATACATACATTATTGTCTTTGTGAGCTCGAGAAGGGAATAAGATGATAGAATGTAGGGGTAAATAGAGTAAGGTTCTTATTCTTTCATAAAATAAGGGATTTGAATTAACATCTAAGATAGAGATATACTTAGAAGCCTTGTTTGCTTCACTTGCAAGATGACATCTTAATGCATCTAAATGGATTATTTCATCCTCGCTCAATGATGTAGTTGTAGTGTCCAATTAGGTAGAAGATTAGAGGATTAGGAGACCATGATCATACTATAAACCCTTTGAATCAACAACCATGATAAGTAATCTAACCAATTCCCAGTGCTTTAACCTTGGGTTTCTATTTATTGATTGTCCAAGCTCTTACTTTTCCGCATTATTTACTTAACATTAGATTACAACTCCAAAACTCATTTGGTTACTTGTACACCACTTTATTCTCAATAGTTAAACTAAAATTGGATAATTTCTTAACACTAGTCCATGTGGGATCGATACTTGGCTTCTAAAGGGCTATCTTACTACTTGGTGAGACCACGTACACTTGCGTGTGCGCTTGGCACTAAAGGTTTTTTGCGCCATTGTTGGGGACTTGTAAATTGGCAACTATGGTAGTTTTAGTTTTAGTTTATAGATTTCTTTGGTGCTTTATGTTTGGTCTTGTAAAATAGGTTTGCAAACTAGTAAGCTGGCAAGGGATGGGGAATTGGTTGAACCAAGCCCCGAACCCGAGCAATGCTTTCACAAATCGAGGAGAGAAGCAGTCCTTCTCTACCACATCCCATAACAAGAGGAACAAGACAATCCTGCTCTTATAGCTGAAGATCCACCATCCCATAGGACAGTTCGTGAAGTGTCAATCCCACTTCCGATGAATTTGACCCCCTTTTTTCAAAAAACCAGATTCTGGAGGTAAATTTGAGCTAGAACAGAAAATGGCGCATCTTTTGATCAGCAGTGGATAGATATGGGGATTTCACATAAAGATCCACAAGTTCACCAGTGGAACTTCTTAGAGATCCGTGACATATTCATCCTATGGGTGTGTCAACTAACTATGTTCGACTGACACTTTTCCCTTTATCACTAATGGGGGAAGCAAAGAATTGGTTGAACGCTAAGACGGCAAGTTCAATCACAACTTGGCATAACTTAGCCCAAAAATTCCTCATCTAATTCTTTCCATCTGGAAAGACTACGCAGTGAGGTTGTGAGCTTCAAACAGAGGGCAGATGCGAACTTATACCATGCATGGGAGAGGTTCAAAGCTCTTCTTTGTGACTGTCGACATCATCAATAATCCAATGAGGTACTCTCTCACACTTTTGTTGAGGTACTTGATCATAACATGAAAATTTTGCTAGATTCAGTTGCAGCTAGTCAAGCATTGGAATTGACGTATGATGAGCTACACCTTGTTGAACCAGATTACACAAGGGAATCCTGAGTGGCATGCTGACTCAAGAAGTTCCCCAAAGAAGGTTGCAGGTGTTGGAGGAGGACCAATTTACTTCTATATCAGCTCAGATTGAGACACTACAGAATCAATTAACTACTCAGCTCAGCAATATAAAATTGGGGCTTACACAACCTGCAACAATAGCTAATGTAATTCATCATACAAATAATTAGTGTGAGGTTTATGGAAACAGTGGTCATTATGCAACTATGTGTGGTGCAAATCCTGAGTCAGTGATGTTTGTAGGCAATGCTCAAAGGTCGAATTATGGAAACAACTACAATCAAAAGTGGAAAACTCAGCCACCAATTCCATCATAGAACAACTAACAATAGTAGTTTCAGCAATAGTAGGTTCAAGTAAATCAGGCCACGATTCAAACTAACAATATGGAAGAGATGTTGAAACAACTTAGAACTTCTCAAGCATAGTTAGCAGAAGATAGAAGAGTCAAAAGATTATTATAAGGAACTTGGAGATGCAGATCATTCAGATAGTAAGAGCGCAAAATACTAGGCCTCAAGGTGGTTTGCCAAGTGATACTGAATCTCCTAAACAAGTAATGGCAATCACTTTAAGAAATGGTAAAGAGCTAAATGAAGAACCTCTAAAGATAACTAAGGAGGTAGATGCAAAGATCATTCCTAAGCAAGTAGATGAAATTTTTTTTGAAAATTTGAGAAAGTTTGAGTACTCAAAAACTAAAGTTGCTGAAAAGGTGAAGCACAGACTACCACTACCTTTCCCACAGAGGCTTAGAAAAGTAAACGAGGATGTGTGCTTCAAGAAGTTCTTTGATACATTTAGAGAGCTTCACATTAATCTTGCTCTTTTAGATGTTTTGCAGATAATGCCCAAGTATGCTAAATACTTGAAGGATGTGGTGACTAATAAAGTTAAGCTGCAGGATATTGAGACAGTAGCACTCAATGAGAAGTGTAGTTTTGTGGTGATGCAGAAGATGCCCAAAAAGCTCAAAGGCCCTAGAAGTTTTACTCTCCCTATTCAAATTGGCAACGTTGAGGTGGTCTACGCACTTAGTAAATTGGGGGAAAGAATCAATTTGACACCCCTCTCCTTGTTCAACACTTTGGTCTTAGGGAAGTCGAGATCGATCTCTGTGATACTCCAACTGGAAGACCGGACCCTAGCTCATCCTAAAGGAATCATTGAGGATGTTCTCATCAAGGTTGGTAAGTTTATTATTTCTATTGATTTTATTATTCTAGATTTTTAGGCAAATGAAAAAGTGTCAATCATCTTAGGACATACATTTTTGGCGATAGAAGGAGCACTGATAGATGTGAGAGGGCATGCTCACAATAAGGCTGGATGATGAAGAGGTAATTTTCAAAGTGTACAAACCACTCAACGCACTATCCCACTACAAAGATATGTGCATGATTACATTGATTGAAGGGGATAAGTACGAGGTTGTGGAGTTTAGCCCACAAAAGACCTCTTTAGACTTTCTCATTAAGCGGCCCAAGATAGAACCACCCCAGCCTAAAATAATGTAGATTGATGAGTCTAAGAAAGCTATTATTGATAAAGCTATTGACCTTGAGAGTGCATACTCAAGAGGTAAGAACTAATAAGAAGATGGCCTCTAAGTAGAAGAAAGAGAATAAAGGAAAATGGATAAGTTAAAGATTGGGTTATATCGCGACACTAAATCAAGCACTGATTCGGAGGCAACCAAGTTAAGGTAGGATTTGTTTTCAGTATTTTAGTTTTTTACTACACTAGTTTTTGTTTATGTTGAGTCACAGGTTGATGGAAAGTCTGAGTGCCGGAAAACCTAAGCTAAAGAGCATGGTGAAGACTAAGTGTGGGATCCTCAGACCCTCTTAATGCATAAATATGATACTATCTAGGCCTAGAGGCCTCAGGGAGTATTTGTATCCCTACTTTTAAGTATACTTTGGGGACAAAGTAGATTTTTAAGTGTGAGGTGGGAAAATTCCCATTTTTAGGCGTAATTTTAAAAAAATTTATGTTAGGAATAAGTGGGATGTTCTTGTTGGTGCTATATTTGACTGCATGATGCAAGTGCTTTAATTTAGCTGTAAAAATCATGTTGATTATATGAATTACTACTTTTGGGACTCTTAGTTTCATGATTCTGACTCTTGTACTTGTTGTCTTAATACTGAATTCGTGTGATTGTTTGGTTGAGATTCTATAATGATACTACTCTAGTTGAGCAAATGCCATGTGTATGTGAGGTTGTTGTGCATTCCTTGTTGTATGTTAGTATAGAACTTTCCTGGTGTGTGTCCAAAGAGAAATAAAGAGTGTGAGTTTAGGAAATGATATTGGCATTTCTTCGATAGCCATATTTATACCCTTTTTTTGACCTACCCTTGTGCATAATCCTAGTTAACCCCATTGAGCCTTTAGCTTGTTTTCTTTGGTATCCTTATATATAGCTTGTATCCTCTTCTTTGATGTACCTTAATTTGATCCAAATATCCTAAGCGCTATAGTATAAAAATTAATTGAGTTAAGGTGTTTTGAAATTCAAGTAGGAGAAAGGTGAAATTAAAGCCCCAAGGTAATAGGTATTAGTGTTTGCAATTGATTTGTTGTGGTTGGGAGTTAGAGAAATTTGTGCTAAAGAAATTCCCATTTTTAGCCTAGTTGTGTTACAATGAACCTATTTTAGCACTGGTCTTCTTAGGAAATTATGCACCTCAACTAAGGCAAATTTCTTAAGCTGAGGCTGGTTATCATAGGTGTGTGTAACTTAAAGTGGGTGTGAAGAAGCGTAAACTTGAATCATGAATGAATATAAAATAATCCCACCATAGTGTATGCAAATAATCTTAATGAGATGGGTCAAAACAAAAGATAGAGGTAGATAAAAGTGGTGTAAATGGGTTGTTAGAGGTGAATTGAATGAAAAAGTATGATGCATTAAAGCGCTTAGGGAAGATAGTCAATATTACTGGCCAGAATAGTTCTTACCTGTCCCTTATCCTATAATACAACACTTAAAGACCTATTTGATGCTAAGCTTCATCATTCTAGTATTAGTGGAGTACTAAGGGAAAGCCTATTTTTCATCTTGTGTAACTTGTGAATTCCTTGTGAGAGTGAGTGTAACTTGATTCTTGTACCCATTCTATTATAAACTACATCTATGTATGTGAGTGACTATGGGTAACTCTCTCAGAGTGAGGGGACATCTTTGATTATAGTTGGGTGAATTATATGATGTCTTTGATTGAACAATTTGTATGAGTTTTCCAACTAGGCGAGTTAATTCTTGAGTCTAGGATGTTTTGGAGTAGTATTCTTGAACTTTCAGTTGTGTTTGTAACATGCTTAGTGTAGGAACTTGAATTCTGTGTAGTCATTGTAGTATTAGCTTGAGTATCTAGCTTTTAGTATAAGTGTAGAGTCTCCCCTTGTTATTATTCTTATATTAAAGAGTTTTTTGAGGATGAACAAGGCTTTAAGTGTAGGGTGGTGATCTAAGGTGGATTTACGTACGTCAGTGTTGTTATTAGAGTTTATTTATCCTTATTTTGAGGACAACTTGTGTTATTAATGTGTTAATGATTATATAATTTAGCATCCAAGTGCTTAAGTACTTAATTACAATGTTTAATGTGTGGTTCAATCCAGCTTGTACTTAATTTGGTCACTTAGAGTTCAAATGAGAAAACTAGTGTTACGAGCTTGAGCTAGGTGTTTTCTAGTTGATCTCGATGAATTCTAGTTAGTGTAATAAGTTATTAAGGTTATTATTGTGTAATTATGTGTTTAAAAACGTGTTTATAGTGTTTAAGGTTCAAATTAATCAAGCCGAGAGTCGAACAAGAAGTTAAAGATCGAAATGCACAAAACTAGTTCCTAGCTTAATTTTCTAGTTCATTGTCTTGAATGATATGTTATTTTGAGCTCTAATCCGTGGTTTTTGATGATATAGGATAATTTGTGAGTTTATTGTGATGATATATGGATGATAAACAAGTTTTAAGTCAAGTGGAAATAATACCACAAGGATTGGGATGGAAGGACAGGTGCACAAGACATGGATATGGCTTACAAGGTAAATTCCAGTGAAGGTATAGGGATAGCCCTGTGGAGAACACCCTATTCCCATGAAATATATAGGTAGGCACATAAACTTGTCCTATGGGAATATTAGGGGTGTTTCACACCCTATTACCATGGAATAAGCTCTGCGGCGTACACCTTATTCCCACAATAGCCAAATTGTCCTCCTATAAATGGGACACTTGAACTTGATATTATAAAACTTGGACGGCTTTGAAACTTGGATAGGGGATGAAAAACACTTTAAATAGGTTTTTCTTCTTTTAAATTAGTTTATTTATGGATTTCATCTTGTATTTATTTATGTTGATTACGGTATGTCCATGAGTGGCTAAAAGCCCACTTTCTGGGGTTAGGGCCAAGAACATAATTTCTATTGCATTGAATTGATTTGGTTTTGATTGATTATCACATTTGGTTGTTTATTTATCCTTTTTATATCTATTTTAAGTATTATATACCCTTAGAATACATCCATTGTAGAAGGGGAATAAGAGGATAGAACATGGGGGTAAATAGAGTAAGGTTCTTATTCTGTTATAAAATAAGGAATTTGAATTAGCATCTAGGATAGAAATATACCTAGAATCCTTGTTTGGTTCACTTGAAAGATGATATTTTAATACATCTAAATGGATTATGGAATCTCCGCTCAATGATGTAGTTGAAATGTCCAATTAGGTAGAAGATTAGAGGATAAGGAGACCATGATCATTCTATAAACCCAGTGAATCAACAACCAAGAAAAGTAATCTAACCAGCGAAGTTCAATAGCATAGTATGATTGTTAACAGTGTTTTAACCCTGAGTTTCTATTCATTGATTGTCCAAGCTTTTACTTTTCCACAATGTTTACTTTACATTAGTTTACAACTCTAAAACTCTTTCGGTTACTTTTAAACCACTTTAATCTCAATAGTCAAACTAAAATTTAATAATTGTTTAACACTTGTCCCTGTATGATCAATACTTGGCTTCTAAAGGGCCACTTTAACACTTGGTGAGACCAGGTACACTTGGGTGTGTGCCTGGGCGCAACAGGTATCATCCACTATATCAGAAAATATGGACATCATACAATGCTGAAAAGTGTCAGGAACATTACAAAGTCTGAAAGGCATCCTCTTGAATGCAAACGTACCATATGGATATGTGATATTGGGCATATTTATATGTCCAAACACCATTACTTACCCATATTTGGACATGTTTTGAGAATAAAAATTGTGTTAATTATATTGAATTTTAAGCTAAATTATGTTTCGTGGCTAACCGATGTGATTTAAGATACAGGGTAAATTTTCCATGGATTTGGATGAAAATTGGATATATATCATGAAGATGTGCAAGACCATGTTGATCAAGTCTAAGAACATGTGGAGATGCACGAGAGCAAGGATAAAAGAAAGGAGTTGAGGACTTACGAGGGTTAAGAGAAGAAATGGAGAAACATTCCAGTGACACAACGCTATCTTGACGTGTAGCGTCGACTAGTAAAAGTTATAAGCAACTTCCAGTGCATCGATGCAAAGTCAATACATCGCGTCGATGCATAATTTTTTAGACTTAGTCAGATTTTGAGATGATAATTCCAGTGACATGACCGATGTCGACGCGTCGCATCATGTGTTGAAGAAGTTGACTTAGTCGGATTTTTAAAGAAAAATACAGTACATCAATGCAATGTTGACGCAATGCATTGGCTGGGATGATGCGATTAGCAATTCATCGAATCAAGCGTGTAGATCTGGTGAAATTTTCCCAAGTATAAAAGAAACATATAAGCAGAATTCTAAACACTTTTTTCCAGCGTAGCAGCGGCGAAACAGCATAGAATTCTCTCTATTAAAGTTCTTATTATTTGTTTTGAACTTCTTTACTTGAAGATTAATTTTGGGTATGATTAATTACTTATTTTTTATGTTTAATTCAAACATGAGTGGCTAAATACCCTTTTTCTGAGGTTGATGCCAAGAACATGATTACTCTTCGATATTCTTTATAGTATTTCTTTTTGAATTATCATATGGGTTGTTCTTAATTTCTTGAGCTTACTATTTTGATGAGTGGCAACCATTAGAATAAATTTATATTTCTATGTGGATCCGGGAGGAGAATCGTGATGTGAATTAGCATCTAGGATAGGGATATACCTAGAAGCCTTGTTTGGTTCAATTACAAGAAGATAACTTTATGAATCTGGAACAATTTTTGTATCTCTGCGGGATTTGTAGCTGCAACATTCCATAGATAGAATATTTGAGGTTGGGAGACCAAGATCGTAGCGTAAATCTTGTGAACCAACAACCCGATAACCAATTAGAATGTTATAAGAATAGAAATTTGTATGATTGTTTAAAAAGCTTTAACCCTGGAATTCATATCATTACTATTTACAACCGTTGCTTGCTTCGCACTAGTCATAAACTTTAATTTCTTAGTTAATAATTTACATTTTTATTCTTAATTTCAAAACCATCTTGATACTTTACAACACTTACTACTCATTGTCTAAAACTAAAAGTTGGTTAAATTTTTTGTTGCTTAGTCCTCATGAGAACGATATCTGGTTGTCTAAATCACTATATTACTTGTATGGCCACTTGCACTTGTGTGTGCATCTGAGTCGCAACAAATTTTTGGCGCCATTGTCAGGGACTAATATAATTAGTAAATTGCTAAATTTTTTATTTTTGATATTAAGTTTAAGTGTGAACAACTTGATCTTAGCAGCTGAATTTTTGCAGGCATAGCTGAATAAAAGACTGGCGAGAGATAAAGAATTGGTTGAGACTTTACAAAACCAGAATAGATATTTCAACAAAGGCGAAGAATGGTTGAACAAAGAAATGAACCAGTCGATCCAAATGCCAGAAATGTCCCACCTCCGGTTATTCCAGTTGTTCCTACTTAACCAGCTGCTAAACCTGTTCGTGAAGTGGCAATCCCATTCACGAACCATGTGATGAATAGTATTTGCAAACCAGAACCAGGTGGTCAATTTGAATTGAAGAAGAATATGGTGCAATTGTTGAATTTAGCGAGGCAATTCCATGGCCTTTCACATGAAGATCCACAGCAGCACATACAGACCTTCCTAGAAATAAGCAATACTTACATTCCTGAAGGGGTGATTTATAATTATGTCAGATTGACACACTTTCCTTTCTCTCTAATAGGGGAAGCAAAAAGGTGGTTGCATGCTAAACCACCACTCTCCAGTAATTCATGGGAAGATCTAGCTCGGAAGTTCCTTATTTGATTCTTTCCATCTATGACTATTGTACGCTTGAGGAGTGAGATCTTGAGTTTCAGACAGAAAAAATGAAAGAATCTCTACCAAGCTTGGGGGAGATTTAAGGGTATGCTCAAAAATTGCCCTCACCATCATCAATCTAATGATGTTCTTGTTCATACTTTCATTGGGGGATTGGAGCCACACACGAAGATTCTCTTGGATTTAGCAGTAGGTGGATAGGCTTTTGAGAAGACATGAAGAATTGTACACACTGCTGAATAGGATTTCACAAGGGAATCCTAACTAGCATGCTGATTCAAGGAGTACTTCTAGGAAGGTTGCAGGGGTATTGGAGGTAGAGCAGTTTACTGCATTACAAGCACAGATTGCAGCCATGTAAAATTGTATGATTACTCAGCTTAATAACATAAAGCTTGGATTTACATAAATAGCAGCCACAGCTAATGCAGTCCAAACGGCAAATTCTTGGTGTGAGGTTTATGGAAGTGGTGAGTATGTAGCAGATGGTTGTATGGCTAATCTAGATTTTGTCAACTACATGGGAAATCCAAATCGTCAAGGAAAGCAGAATTTCAGTAACACGTATAATCTTAATTAGAGAAACCATCCCAATTTCTCATGGGGTGGAAATTAGGCACAAAATGCAAACTAGTTCAAGGGACCAGTTCAACCAAATCAATAGCTGGCTTAGAATAATCAGGTAACTGCTCAAGCTAGCAATATAGAGGAGTTAATGAAGCAGTTTATGGCTCAATAGGCATAGTTTGCAGCAGAAATAAAGACTCAATATGCATAGTTTTCAACGGAGTTGAAGAGTCAATAATTTCTTACTAGAAATCTAAAGTTGCAACTGGATCAAATTGCAGGAGCACAGAATATAAGACCTCAAGGAGCATTACCTAGCAATATAGAGACAAATCCTAAGTAGGTGAATGCGGTTACAACAAGAAGTGGGCTACAAACTAAGGAGACAGTTCAGGAACAGGTGAGCCCAACAGTCACTGATAACGGTTCCAAAGATAATGCAGAGAAAGAAGTTAAGGAAAAAATGGAAAGTAATGAAATTCATGTACAGAAGAAGACTCTCCCCTTACCCTTTCCTCAAAGTCCAAGGAAGCATCAAGAAGAGGCAAGTTATAAGAAGTTCGTAGATCTTCTAAAGCAAGTTCATGTAAATCTTCCTCTTATTGACATTCTACAGAGTGTGCCAAAATATATGAAATACTTAAAGTATATAGTTGCAAATAAAAACCGGTTGATCGAATATGCTACAGTTGCACTTACTGAGGAGTGCACATCCAAGATTCAAAACAAATTACCCATAAAGCTAAAGGATCCAAGTAGTTTCACTTTGCATATTACCATCCGACATACCATTAGTGCTGGTGGATTATGTGATTTGGGGGCTAGCATCAATCTTATGCCCACATCATGGTACCAGAAGATAGTTCTTGGGAGTCCCAATCCCACTGCTATTGTTTTGCAATTGGCAGATAGGTCCCTTGCTAGGCCTGAAGGTATTATCAAAGATGTCTTGGTGCAAGTGGGATCCTTAATCTTTCGGGTGGATTTTTGTAATTCTTAACTTTAAAGTTGATCCTGTTGTTCCATTTATTTTAGGATGACCTTTCTTAGCAACAGGATAATTATTAATTGATATATTGGCAGGGAAAATGACAATGAGAGCACATCATAAAGTAAAGGATTTTGATGTGTACAAAGTGCTAAAATTGCCAGCTATAAATAAGAAGTTGTCGGCTATATCTGTTATCATTCTCGAGTCTGATCAAAGGTTGCTATTTTCATATAATCATTTAGAGCGAGATTTGGTAGGTCACGATCTTTATAGAGATGTGGAAGCATTAACATTAGTCCAAGTTATGAATTTGATGCTCATTGAAATAAGAAAATTGCCTTTTGAGCCATTGAATAGGCCAATTAGTCCATCCCTAAAGCTTTAATTGATGAAGCTGCAAAATTAGAGCTTAAGATTCTTCCTCCTCACTTGAAATATGTTTACCTTAGTGAAAATGACACCTTACCTATTATTTTGTCTGCAGCATTATCTGATATACAGGTACAGGAAGCAATAACAGTGTTTAAAAGGAGGAAGAAGGTGATCGGGTGGAAAATGTCTGATATTACAGGAATAATCTAGCTTTTTGCATGTACAAAATACATTTGGAAGAAGGTTTTAAGCCACGAGTGCAGCAGCAATGCAAGTTAAATCCAGTGATGAAAGATGTGGTGCGGAAAGAGGTTATTAAGTGGCATGTTAATGGGATTGTTTATCCAATTTCAAACAATAAGTGGATGAGCCCAATACATTATGTCCCAAAGAAAGGTGGGATGACCGTGATTACTAATGAAGCAAATGAGCTAATCCCCACTCGTATGGTGACTAGATGGAGAATTTGTATCGACTATCGGATACTAAATGAAGCCACAAAAAAAGATCACTATCCTATTTCTTTCATTGATCAGATGCCAGATAGGTTGGCAGGACAAAAGTATTACTATTTTCTTAATGGCTACTCAGGCTATAATTAAATTACCATTGCTCCTGAGGATCAAGAAAAGACAATTTTTACTTGCCCATATACCTATGCCTTCAGACGCAGGCCCTTTGACCTTTGCAATTCGCCTGCGATATTTCAGAGATGTATGATGGTAATATTCTAGGATATGGTGGAAGAATTTATAGAGGTATTCATGTACGATTTCTCTGTGTAAGGTGATTCTTTTGATAAATTCTTGCAGAATTTAGATCGAGTCCTAGCTCGATATGAAAAGACAAATTTGTTGTTGAACTAGGAGAAGTGCCACTTTTGGTAAAGGAAGAAATTTTCCTTGGCCACAAAGTGTCATGCAGAGGACTTAAGGTAGATCGGGCAAAAAGTGAAGCGATTAAAAAGTTACCACACCCAGTTACAGTGAAAGGAGTGTGATGTTTCCTGGGACATGTAGGTTTCTATAGGTGTTTTATTCAGTATTTCTCAAAGATTTCAAGCTCGATATGCAAGCTGTTACAAAAAGAGGCCAAGTTCGATTTCAGGACAGATTGTAAAGAAGCATTTGAGAAGCTAAAAAAACAATTAAAGAACCTATTTTGTTTTCTCCGGATTGGGAATTACCATTTGAATTGATGTGCGATGCTAGTGACGTGGCTGTAGGAGCTATTTTAGGGAAAAGAAAATACAAGGTAGTTTGCTTTATTTACTATGCTAGTAAAGTCTTGAACGATGCCCAAATAAATTATACAGTCACTGAAAAGGAGATGTTAGCAGTGGTGCATGCATTTGTTAAATTTAGAGCGTACTTGGTAGGCATAAAGGTTATTGTTCACACTGACCATACTGCCATCAAACATTTCTTCAATAAAAAAATGCGAAGCCTAGGTTAATATGGTGGATTTTTTATTGCAAGAGTTTGACTTAGAGGTTTGTGATCATAAAGGAGCAGAAAATCAAGTTGCAAACCATTTGTCAAGGTTAAAAACTCATAATCATGTTGTTGATGACTCTTTCTACATTCAGGAAAAGTTTCCAAATGAAAAATTATTGTCTATAAAGGAGTGTGAAGTTCCTTGGTATGCGGACATTATAAATTTGTTGGCAAGTAGCTTTTATCCTCCTGAAAGTACAATTCAACAGAGGAAGAAACTGTCGTATGATTCTCGTGTTTTTATATGGGACGAGCCTTATCTTTTTAAGCAAAGACTGGATGGTATTATATGAAGATGCATTCTGGAAGTTAAATTCGCACAAGTACTGCAAATGTGTCTTGAATTCGCATAAGTACTGCAAAAGTATCATTTATCCCCTTATAGAGGACATCATGGGGTGAAAGAACCATAATAAAAGTGTTTCAATCCGGCTTCTTTTGGCCAACATTATTTTGAGATATAGTAGCTTTTGTAAAGAGTTATGATCAATGCCAAAGGTTGGGAACGATTTCAAGGCGTCATGAGATGCCCCTAAACAACATCCTTAAAGTGGAAGTATTTGATGTTTGAGGGATTGACTTTATAGGACCATTCCCACCATCAAATGGTAATTTATACATTATAGTGGCAGTTGATTACGTATCTAAATGGGTGAAAGCTACATCTTGTCATACAAATGATGCAAGTGTAGTGCTAAAGTTCGTGAAGAAGCAAATATTTTCCAGGTTTGGTACTCTAAGAGCTATAATCAGTTATGGAGGTACGCACTTTATTAATACTTGGTTTAAGAATCTTTTAGCTAAATATGGTGTTAGGCATAAGATGGCCACAGTGTATCATCCACAAATAAGTGGACAAGTTAAGGTGTCCAGCCGAGAGATTAAACAAATACTACAGAAGATGGTTAATGGGAAACAAAAGGATTGGGCCGAGAAGTTAGATGATGCATTATGGGCATATCGGATAGTGTATAAGATGTCTATTGGTACTTCCCCATATCGTTTAGTGTATGAGAAAGTATGTTATTTACCTGTTGAGTTTGAGCATCAAGCTTATTAGGCAGCTAAAAAGTTGAATTTTAAGATAAAAGCCACAGGAGAAAGGCATTGTTGCAGCTTATTGAATTAGATGAATCTTGTCTCACTGCTAATGAGAACGTAAAGCTTTACAAGAAGAAAACCAAGAGATGGCATACTAGACAGATTCAAGATAGAGTGTTGGAACCCGAACAACTTGTTTTGCTATATAATTTGAGATTAAAGTTATTTTTGAGCAAATTACAGTCTAAGTGGTCTGGGTCTTTTGAAGTAGTACAAATGACACCTCATGGAGTGGTTGAATTGTGGAACAAGGAGAATATTGAGAAGTTTCTAGTGAATGGACAATGTGTGAAGCATTACTGGGCTAATCATGGAGATAAGCACAATGTGTCCATCACTTTTGCTGAGGAGTGAGACTAAGCTAAGCCATACCATAACGTAAAATAAGGCGCTATGTGGGAGGCAACCCACAAATGTAAGGTAATAGGTAGTTTACTTTTTAGTTGTTAAGGACAAAAAGAAAAAAATACAAAAAGATGAGTCGTGCCACGACCAAAAATAAGTCACTTGGTAGGAGGCAACCCATTTTTTTCTTACATGATTTTGTTGTTTTTGGTTGATGTACAGAAACGAGAAACTTGGTGGAGGTGGAGAAGATGAGAAAAGGGTGTTAGTAAGTAAATAGGTGATACATGGTGAGAAAAATGTAAGGGATAAGTAAAGATGCATTAAAATATGGGAAATTCAGCCTTAGAAAATTTTTTGGATGTAATTTCCAATGGATCGATGCTATCTTGATGCATTGTGTCGATGTGCATCATGCCCATACATAGAAAAAATTTCTAAGGCTATTTCCAGTGAACTGATGCGATGTCAACGCATTGCATTGGTCCTACAATGCGTTACCCATCGTGTCACATTGGGTGTCATCCAGGTAACACTTAGAATAATTATTTAAGGCAACTTCCAGTTTGATGACGTGGACTCAACACGTCGCATCGATTCTTTAATGCAATTGCTGACGCGTCACATCATTGCATCCATCGGTAAAAAGTTAAACCTAATTTACCCCCTCTATAAATACCTTACCTCACTCATTTTTCCCTCACTGCCTAAACCCTAGCCGCACTGCCCCATTTTTTCAAAACCCTAAATTTGCTCCCTTAGAAGTCTAGTCCTTTCTTGAAAATAACAACAAGATTCAACTTCATCTTTATTCTATCAACTAAGACTGAGGTAAGTTTTGATATTTTTATTCTTATGGATCCAAGTTCTCTACATGAATTCATAAGGTCGCTTCATTAAAATTTGTGATATGAAAATTAGCATGAATTAAAGTTAAAAGTCCAACATTTTATATTTAAACTATTTGAACTTTGATTGAATGTTAATTTGGAATCTTGCTAGAGAACATCAGGGGGTGATGGTGACATGTTGTTAGTTATGGTTTTTTCTTTCTCACGTGGGAAGCTAATGTATCATGAAATGGGATTCTTAATTTAATTAAATTGGCTACACTAAGGGTCTGAGATCTGAATTGATAGATAATTGAATGTTTTGCTGCACCATGTGATGAATTTCAATAATTTAGGATGTGCTTGATTTACCACATAATTGCACCTACGTGTGAGGTGGATTCCAAGCTTACACTACCTTAGTGATAGCTATTAATTTCTTAATTGGGTGCTATTGAAGTGAGATCAGGTTTAACATGTGAATAAACATAGATGAAAGTGTTAAAGAGAGGTAATATTCTAATGAAAGCCTATTTTCTTTATACAAGTTTGCATCCACTAGGTTAGTAGGATGAGATTTGTTTAAACTGCCATATCCTTGAAATGAAACTCTTTTGTTTTATGCTAAAAAATTAATGATGGTAATTGTGTCGAACAAGGGAAGTCTGAGTACCTTGAGTCCCTCTTTTATGAACTTATGCTAGCAATTAAGTGTGGGGTAAATTTCACACTTAGTGGTTGCTAGTTCCAAAGGTGTTTGCTTTATGTGTTTATGGGCTGTTATGATTGATAGGTACAATGTCGAGTAGCCATCAACAATGAAGCAAGGGAAATAATGCAACTGGTACGTCTAAGCCCAGGCATAAGAGGAGTCATCAAACTGATTGGGTTCCCTCAGCCCCATATGTTCCTAGAGGTAAAAGAAGGTTCGGGACTAAGTTTGTGGTTGAAGCAGAGAGGAAATGGTATTCGCAGCATAAATAGTCAAAATATTCAGCCGATCAATTCATTAATAGGACAAGTTTTATGAAATAATATCCATCTATGGAGCGAAGGATAGAGGCACAACACATGAATTTTATCTTTGAGCAGCCAAATGAATGCAACTTAAGCCTAGTGAGGGAATTCTATGCTAATTGGAACCCAAAAGACTCTGAGGTTGAGGTACGTGGTCATATGATCACTTTTACTACTAATACTATTAATGAGCTTCTAGGTATACCCTGTGTGGATGTAGATCCATTTAAGAGAATGATTATTGAGCTACCATATCAGCACATCCACATCTCCTTTACAGAACTCGTTCAACGGCTAAGTGGATTCACCACAAAGAGGGTGGAACTTATGTATCACTCTCATTTGCTCATTTGAATAGGGAGGCTCGTTTATGGGCAAGAATTATCTATGCCAACCTTGTTCATGGTACGCATTTGATGGAAAGGACTCATGATAGGGTTTGTATTATCTATGCTCTAATGCGTAAAGATGTGGATTTGAATGCTGGTGCTATTATTTTTTGGTGATGAAAAAGGCTAGATTTTTTAGGGGTAGCAGATATGGTTTTGGTGGGTTGCTGACTAGATTTCTGAGGCATCGGGGTGTGCCCGAGGAGGAGCTGGATTATATACATAGGCCATTATATTTTTCCCGCACTAAGAGACCTATCCTCATAGTGTAAATTTGACTATGCTTAGGCGTCAAGCTCGAAATGATGACATCACAGCCTATATGTATGGGCTAACTATGTTGCAGCTGAAGACTGGGGGGGGGCGTCTAGCCACCCAATAGGAGATTTGTGCAGTTGAGTTGGACTACCCACTAGGACCTCATACTTGGACTATGCTGCGAATTATCCTGAATTTTGATGAGCCATTGGATAACGACGTCCCTACGAACGACAAGAAGCGCATGGGTTATTCTGACGATGAGTCTGAGGATGAGGAGTAGTCATATGATGGTGATTCAGGCGATGACTTTGGCAGCGATGATGGTGCTGATGAGGATGTAATGGCCTTAGTGACATTTGACTGAGCAGGGAGTATGATGCCACCCTGCTTTATGCTTATTGCTAGCACTGGGACAGTGCTATGTTTAAGTGTGGGGTAGTTGATCTTTGATATCTTCATCTTTATCTCCTTTATCTTCAATTTCTGAATTATGTTGGTTTTTGGATTGAACAATTTCTATTTTTGGTTTTTATGTTTTGTTGGGTTTGTAAGTTGACATTATTGCCCTTTTTGGCAAATTTAGGTTAAAGTGTTTGCTTTATTTTCACCCTTCTTGGTAATTTTCAGATTATAGTAATTATGTGTGCCATTTTTGTAAATTCGCATTATGCAACATCATAGTTTACTACTCTCTCCTATGATAGATAGATAATGATCGTCTTAAGGGGAGTGCATCTTTAGAATCTGAGAAAATGATAGGACCCCGATTGCAACTTTTGAGAAATGTTGTGTGTTGGGAAAAGATGTTTTATTTTGTGACTACAAATGCAATTGTGTTGAAACAAAAGAATGATTTTAGATGTTGAATCCCAAAAAGTGAAGTTTGATTTGATTGGCTTGATGTTGAATTTGATAAAAAGCAATATCAAAAACAATAAGGATCCGATTTGATTCTTAGCATGTACTTAGTGAGTGAGTATTTGTTTATATTCTACATGTATAGGAATGACTAGAACTTGCTCGGTATGTTTACAAAGGGAAATAAAGGGTGTTGGGTCTAGGAATTGATTTAGGCATTTGTTTGGTAACTGAATTGTAAAGACTTTATCTACCTACCCTTATGCATGACATTAGTTAGCCGCGTTGAGCTTATAGACTGATTTCTTTGGTAGCCTCATCTGTAGCTGAATCCTTTCTTTGATAGACCTTAATTCGATCCATAGTTCCTAAGCGCTTTAATACATATAATGGAATAAGAGGGAATGTGAAATATTAAGAAGGAAAAGGGTGAAAGTGAATCCCTAGAGAAGTGTTTATTTTGCATTTAATTGTGATGGTTAGGAGTTAGAAAGAAAAAAATATGTAAAGAAAGTTTCAGTTATTGTTGCCTGGTTTTTATAACAATAAACCTGTTTGGACCCTGGTCCGTTTAGGACAATGTGCACCTTAACCAAGGCAAATCGCTTAGGTTGGGGGTGGCTGCTATAGGGATGCGTAACAAGAATTGGGGTATAGAGAAAATTTGAGAAATGAATTATGATATATAAAAAAGGAAAAATACTCCTACTGTAGTGTTGTTAATGTGCTAAAAAGATTTGGGGTGAAACAATGTATGTGTAAATATAATGAAATAAGAAGTTGGGTTTATAAAATATGATTGTGATTGAAGATGGTTATGTATTAAAGTGCTTAGGGAGATTAGTCACTATTTCCCAAATAGTTCCTACCCATCCCTTATCCTGTATTACAACCATGAAAGACCTAATTGATGTTGCATATCAACATCCGACTATTAGTAGAGTATTACACTAAGGGAAAACCTATGGTTTATCACCTATTATGTATGAATTCTTTGATGAAAGTGAGTGATTGAATTTTGATATTCTCCTCATGATTAAGATTGTAAAATTGTGAG
>NC_061113.1:192101653-192203116 GCF_002878395.1 Capsicum annuum
TAGGTTGTAATTAGAAGGTTTGATAATTGTGTTGCTTGAAGTTGTTCGAGCACGAACAAGGTTTTAAGTGTGGGGTGGTGATCTTGGGAGTATTTATATGTCCAAACACCATTATTTACCTATATTTGGACTTGTTTTTAGAATAAAAATTGTGTTAATTATATTGAGTTTTGAGCTAAATTATGTTTCGTGGCTAACCGATGTGATTAGAGATACGGGGTAAATTTCCCATGGATTTGGACGAAAATTGGATACATATCATGAAGATGTTGAAGACCATGTTGATCAAGTTCAGGAACATGTGTAGATACACGAGAGCAAGGATAAAAGAAAGGAGTTGAGGACTTACAAGGGTTAAGAGAAGAAATGGAGAAACGATCCAGTGACGCGACGCTACCTCGATGCATCGCGTTGACGGGTAAAAGTTGTGCCTTAGAAAAAATTTTATGAGAAAATTCTAGTGCATCGACGTGAAGTCAACACATTGCTTCGATGCATAAGTTTTGAGACTTAGTCAGATTTTGAGATGAAAATTTCAGTGACACGATGCGATGTCAACGCGTTGCATCGTGTGTTTAAGAAGTTGACTTAGTCGGATTTTTAAAGGCAAAATGCAGTACATCAACACGATGTTGAGCAAAGTGTTGGCTGGGATGACGTGATTAGCGACGTGTCGCGTCAAGTGTGCAGATCTGGTGAAATTTTTCCAAGTATAAAAGGAATATGTGAGCACAATTCCAAACACTTTTTGGCTAGCATAGCAGCTGCAGAATAGCATCGAATTCTTTGTTTTAGGGTTCTTATTATTTCTTTTGAACTTCTTTACTTGAAGATTAATTTTGGGTATGATTAATTACTTATTTTTTATGTTTAATTTAAATATGAGTGGCTAAACACCCTTGTTCTGGGGTTGAAGCCAAGGACATAATTACTCTTTGATATTCTTTATAGTAGTTTCTTTTTGGATTATCATCTGAGTTGTTCTTAATTTCTTGAGTTTACTATTTTGATGAGTGGCCACCATTTGAATAAATTTATATTTCTAAGTTGATCTAAGAGGAGAATCGTGGGATAGAACGAAGAAATTAAGAAGCAAGGTTCTTACACTTTCATAAAATAAGGGGTGTGAATTAGCATCTAGGATAGGGATATACCTAGAAGCCTTGCTCAATTTCAAAAAGATAACTTTATGAATCTAGAAGAATTATTATATCTCTGTGGGAGTTGTAGCTGTAACATTTCATAGATAGAAGATTTGACGTCGGTAGACCAAGATCGTAGCCTAAACCTTGAGAACCAACAACCCGATAACCAATTAGAATGTTATAAGAATAGCGATTTGTATGATTGTTCAAAAAACCTCAACTTTGGAATTCTTATCATTATTGTCTACAACCGTTGCTTGCTCGCACTAGTCATAAACTTTTATTTCCTTGTTAATAATTTACATTTTTATTCTTAATTTCAAAACCATCTGGATACTTTACAACACTTACAACTCATTGTCTAAAATTAAAATTTGGTTAAATTTCTAGTTGCTTAGTCCTCGTGGGAACGATATCTGATTGTCTAAATCACTATATTACTTGTACGACCATGTGCACTTGTGTGTGTGTCTGAGTCGCAAAAATATGTGAAAATAGTTTTGTCTTAGTCTTTGAGGGAAATATAAATCTGATTATACCCCTTATAACTACTAAGAAAACAATACCATCCTCTTCCTACAAGATAGTCTAACATCTAGTCCATGAATGGTATTGGAAAGTGATCCTTCTATGTCCAACTATTCGGCTTCTGATTATTCATAATGTCTCTATCCTGTAACTGGTCTCATGGGCACTAACTCATTCTTTTCATTTGGAACCACAGTGATCCCATCCTTTTTTGGAACGCACTGAATCGGGCCTACCCACTTGTTATCGATAATAGGGTAATCTGCACCTGCATCTAACCACTTAATGATCTTCTTCTTTACCACTTCTTTCATAAGTGGATTTAGACAATGCTAATGTTCAATGCTAGGGGCACAATCCAGTTCCAGCTAAGTTTTTAATGAGTACAAATTCTGGGTGGAATCCCGACAATATACGTGATGGTCTATCCAATGGCCATTTTAAACCTCTGTAATATCAAGATCAAGGACTCAACCTGTGTATTCAACAAATCTAAAGTAATAATAACCAATAAGGTATTATTGACCCCCAATAATGCATAACACAAATAAGAAAGGATGGCCTTTATTCCAAGAGCGGTGGTTCCTCAATAGATGGTCGAGCTGGTGTAGTCGCTCTATTCTTCAAGTCCAAATCCAACTTTTTATGGTTTAAAACTACAAGATCCTCTACCGATAAGAGCACTCTCCATCTCATCATACTCATCAATGTATTCACTGTTAAAGATCATGATCAGTGCCGCTAAATCTCAACACCAAGTCTTTCCTCAATGGGCACACTGACTACATCACCCTCAAAAGTATCGATCATAGACACCACACGCATGTTTTTTTGATGACACATCAATTGATCCACATTGAAATTAACCTATTCATCATTGAGCGTGAATTTTATGTATTCCATCTCCGATTCAACCAATTCCCTACTCTTGCCTAAGAAAGGCCTTCCTAAGATAATAGGAACATCAAAATCCATCTCACAGTCAAGAATTACAAAATCGACTGGGAATATGAAGGAATCTACCTTCACCAATATATCACACTAAATATTTATCAGTTTCTTCACAATCCAATCAGCCATCAATAATCTCATCAAATTCGGTTTAGATAACCCCAACCCTAATTACTTGTACACAAATAGTGACATTAGATTAATACATTCTCCCAAATCATACAATGCTCATGAAAAAATTTAGAGACCCAATAGTTCAAGGAATAGTGAACACTCTACGAACCTCTTTCTCCTTAACTAAAGATTGGAAAGCAATAGTACAGTAGTGGTGCAATTATCAGCAGACTCAAAACTCACCGTTTTTATTTTCCATCACTAAATCCTTCATAAACTTTTCATAATTAAGCATCTTCTCTAATTCTTCTAAAAGAGGGATATTCACAAATAATTCTTTCAACATAGACATAAATTTTTGATATTTTGCCTTTTCTTGCTTCTTTTTCAACCTTTGAAGAAAAGATGGGGAGGTCATGGAATGGTCTTCAAAACTAGTTCCACATCCTTGCCCTTTCTATTATCAATCTCAACTTATTTCTCAACACCTATTAATTTTTGTGACGTCTCACTATTTTTCAACAACTTTTCAGTCTCAGTTTTGGGTCTATCATCAAGAACAATAGTATTATTTCTTGCCTCATCTTTGAGTGATGATGTCCAAATAGTGCCTATCATTATTTTGATTCTGAATGGTGTTGATTGAAAGACTGGTCATTTGATGTTGATTCAAAGTGGCCGACATCTGACTAAACTAGTGCTCTAGCAGCTTAATCATAGTAGCATGTGCTTCTACCTTCTAGGTAAGTCCCGAAATATCTGTGTTAATCTCCTTAAGGCAACTCTCTTGATTATATAAACCCTTAAATGCTTTGAAGTAATGCTTCTATCTTCGAATCAGTATCATGGTTCCCCAATAAAACATACGCATCACTCTTCTCCTTGTAATCATCCTTTTACCTTCAGTCACTATCTCTCTCTGCTCTGATCTCTATACCTGTCTCTATAATAGTTTTGACCTTAATTTCCTTACATCGAGTTCCAATATTCCTAATAGAACCCTTGGCCTTTGGCTCGAAAAACACTCATCTCTCTATCTAAATACTTAGTTTCCTCCTCAGAGTCAAACTTATCATGTCTAGCCGACTTACCTCATGTGCCCACTGTATTCACCTATTTAGCATTCGTAGTTTCAAACTCCTTAGTAAGTAACCCAATTTACATCCTTAGTTTTGCCACCTCTTGAGCCAGTATCTTATTTATGACTCTCTACTCACTAAAAGCACCAATAGCATAAGTATCAGCCCCTCTTTCTGCCTCCTGACTATGCCACCCTTGGTTGGTATAAGAGACCCAGTCTAAGATCTCTACAGCTAGATCCCAATGAAGGCTAATCAAAGCCCCACCAGTAATAGTATCAGCAAAAGCTTTGGTGTTTGCATTTAGGGATTTATAGAATATTTCGAGCAAAGTTCTCCTTCAAATTCTATGATTGGGCATAGTCATCAACTTCTTCTTGAGCCTCAACCATGTCTCGTACAATGCCTCGAAATACAATTGCCTGAAATTGTAAATCTTAAATTTCAACTACAGAATTCTAGAAGGCTAGAAGAATTAGTCCAAAAATTGTTTCCACAACTCATTCCAATTAGTTATGGACCCATGAGATAGTTTCCCTAACCATAACGTTGCTTTTCTTGTAAGTGAAAATGGGAACAACCTGAGTCTTAAAGCTTCTTGACTTACCCCTAGGATACTATACGAAGTATAAATTCTAACAAAATTCATGATGAACATGTTTGCATCATCATTCGGCAAACCAGTAAACACACCCTTCAGATTAAGTAGTTAAATCATAGCACTCGTAATGTCAAATATTACCCCTTGGGGAAACTCAAGAAGAAAGATAGCTCATGTCTTGATTGTTATCCTTCAATATTTATGTTTTATATTTTAATAATGAAAAACTAATAAGTGAACTTTGCAGGATATTGAAGATCCCTAATGAAGAAAGGAGATCTCACACAAAGGACATTGCAGATCTCAAATCATGGGAGGATATCTAGCACAAGGATAGGAATATTCTCTCAAAGAATATCATGCTAAATATGGAGCCACATCAAAGATAGTAAAGATACCTAATGATAGAAGAAGATCTCACACAAAGGACATTGAAGATCTCAAATCATGGGAGGATATCTCGCACAAGGCAAGGAATATTCTATCAAAGAATATTGTGCTAAATATGAAGCCACATCAAAAGTAGGATATCGCTTGATAAGGAAATAAAAATCATATCAACTAAATATCCCAATAGACAAGGCAATTAAACACACCTCACAACAATATCAGAGGACAAGGAATATCTCACTAATTACATGGACATGTATAGATGTAAGAAAGGAAAATTGCACTAATTATGGACATATCTGATATGGACATACCATAAGGCTCAAACTCCTTCAATCAAGGAATCAACTCAAATCCTTGATTGGGAATAAATCTCTTGGGTTTCCTTATGAAGAAAAGAAACACATACAATAGAAAACTATAAAGGCCAAAACGGAAGAAAGAAGACACTATGCAACTTCAAGGAGAAAATTCAAAGTGTCTCACTCTTAGTCTTACAAGGCTTTGTAACTTTTAGTTTACAATTGTTATATGAAGAGTAGGATCGAGTCAACTTTGTAACATCAACTAAAGCTGTGTCACAAGATCTAGAGAGCAAAATAAGTCTTTAGAACTTGTTTGCTATCAATTTACTCGAGCCCAACATTCAACGATCTAAGGAAACTTTAAAACCTAAGGAGACTGGAATGCACTGATCTGCAGGAGAGTCGACTATGAGGAGTTAGTAGTCGACTCATATAAAAATTTAAATTCACCCCCCTCTTGAATTTCAATTGGTATCAAAGCAGGTCTCACCAATAGTATTACTTAATCGCAAGTGAGCAAAGATTAAATGGCAAATTATCAAATTCCTGGTGCTCTCCTTCAAGATGGTCACTCATCCGTAAGACCGTCATACTTTCATGGACAACACTAATCATACTGGAAAAATAGATCTAGAATCTTTGTCCAATCAAATGACTTCCAAACTTGGGTCGCTATCAAGATGGGTCCAAAGACAATTCAGGACTTAAAGAAAAGCAAAAGGACAAAGACCAAGAATCCAGCAGTATTGACATAAAAGACCTTAAAAGTGTTGAGGTCACCAAGGAACAACAAGAGGTAATCCAACTAATGCACATGCTATAAGTTTACTTCTTTGTGCAGTTAGTGGAGAAGAATACGACAAGATATCAACTTCTAAGACTGTAAAAGAAATATGGGACAAATTGGAGGTAACCTGGGAACCACCAAATTCAAAAAGTCAAAAATTGCAACCCTGGTCAAAGAATACAAGCTATTAAAAATGGAAGAGAATGAGAATATTGAAACAATGTTTGCCAGATTTAGTAAGATCGTATGTGAACTGAAATCACTGGGGATGATCTATCCACATAACTTGTAAGTCCAAGAGTTGGTCCAAAGTCTTCCAAAGATTTTGAAACCAAGGTTTCCATTCTAGAAGACGGATATCTACACAACATGACATATAATGAACTATGAGGTAACCTCATTGTATATGAAAGAACTTATATCAACAGGTACCATAAGGATGAAAAAAAACAGTACCCTTCAACGTTGCTCCAACTAAAGAAGAGGACATTCTGGAAGATGCTAATAGAAAAAAGATGTACCTCATCAATCGTGGAGTAAGGTAGATCATGAGACAGAGATAGCAAAGATCCCAAAGAGCCAAAAATAATGACTCCACTAGAAATGATGATCGTTGTTATCCCTGTGGAAGGCCTGGCCATTTCAAACAAAACCATCCAAAGTTAAGAAGAAGACCATCTAGAAAGAATCAAAACTTTGGAGCCTGGAGTGATGAAGATGAAACTGAAGAAGAAGAAGAAGAAGAAGAAGAAGTTGTCAATATGTGCTTCATGGCAATAGGTGAACCTAGCAAGGTAAAACCTCACGACTGTCATAACTATAATATTCTTGAATATAATTTATATATGATAACCAATGAGCTTCAAAAAGTCATAGATGAATATGATAAGCTCACTCAAGAGAAGAAAGGTTGTGAAGAATGATTCAAACAAAAACTCAAAGAGGAATGAAGAAACTGTCAAATAGAAATTGAAGCATGTCAAATTAAAATTGACCTGCTTCATGAAGAGCTTGATGATATAAAAATAAAATTAAAAAATTTTCATAAATCCCCAAGCCACAGTTTTGTGAGATCAAATTCCTTTAAAAACAACTCAAGTTCCTCATCAAGACCTCTTTATCCTCTCAAGGACTGTCTGCTTTGTCTGTGGAAAGAAAAGGCACAAATCCTACAGCTACATGCATAATCCTGGAAGCACGTGGGTTTGTAAACCTAAAGAAAGCACCTCTAACCCACAAGGACCCAAGAACACTTGGGTACCTAAGCAGCATTAATCTTCTTATTTTGCAGTAATATGTCCGCAAAAACTATAAAAAGGAAATAAGGATCCTTGATAATGGATGTTCCAGACACATGACCAAAAATAAAAAAAAACCTTTTCTACTCTAAAGAAACTAAATGGGGGATCTGTCAGATTCAGTGATAATGCTAGAGACAACATCATTGGAGTTGGCTCAGTAAAACTCAGTTTATCATGTGAATTCACTGAAGTATATCTAGTGGACGGACTCAAACATAATCTGCTTAGCATCAATCAGTTGTGTAATGACGGTTTTGGAGTCTTCTTCAAAGACAAAATTTGGTCAATCAAATACAAAAAAATAGACATCTCTTTCATCGGTGAACGCATTGATAATATTTATGTTTTAAATTGTCATGACTTTTCTATTTTAACCTACCTCACTATGCAAACCAATGATTTTTTTTTGTGAAATAGAAAGCTCGAGCATGCGAGTATGCATATCATTAAGAAATTGTCCAAACTAGAATTAGTTAAAGGTCTGCCAAAACTCTACTTTGAAAAGGATCACATCTATGATGCCTTCCAATTGGGTAAATAGACCTGGACATTACAAAGTCAATGACATTGTCTCTACTACCAAACCTCTTCAAATAATCCACAAAGATATATTTGGCCCCACCAAGACTGCAAGTATGGGTGGAAAAAGATATGTTTTTGTTATAGTTGATAATTAGTCACGGTGATGTTTCTTACTCATAAACACGAATCTTTCATAAACTTTGAGATTCTTTTGTACAAAAGTACAAAGAGAAGTTGGAAACTTCATCACCTATGTTCACAGTAATCATGAAGGATAATTAGAAAACAAGGCATTTGAGGAATATTGTGATCAGAATGGATACTCTCAGAACTTCACATTGACTTGGTCTTCCCAGTAAAATGGTGTGGTAGAGCAAAAGAATTGGTCTCTCTAAGAAACTGCTAGGACCTGTTGTTAGAACATAATCTATCAAATTACTTTTGGGCAGAAGCAGTAAGTACAGCAAGTCACACCATCAATAGATGCCTGATAAGATCTATTCTATAGAAAACGCCTTATGAACTATGGAGAGGAAAGAATCCTAACATTAGCTACTTTTATCCTTTTGGATGTAAATGCTTTATCCATACAATGGTAAGAATAACTTGGAAAAATTTGATCCATAAAGTGAGAAAGTATTTTCCTTGTTTATTCTCCCACTAGTCGTGCTTACAGGGCCTACAATAAAAGAACCTTATGTGATGAAGAATCTATACATATTGTATTTTGTGAATCTAATCACCCTTCTATGAGTTTGAATATTGATGAAGAACAGGTGAGTGATCTATAATCTGGAGCTAATGCTAGCACAACCTTTGAGCCATCACAAGATGAGTTGACTGTACCCCCTCAGGAGTTGACTCCCATAGCAGAAATAGTCAAACTGATTGTACCAAGAGAATGGAAACACTATGCTAGCTATCCAAATGAATTTATCATTGAAAATCAGATGATAGATGTAAAAAAAAGCATCATTAAGAAATCTAGAATTTTTTTGCCCTTGTATCTCAAATTGAACAAAAGAAGACCGATGAGGCCCTCAAAGATAAATCATGAGTCGAAGCAATAAAGGAAGAATTGGACCAGTATGAATAAAATCAAGCTAACTCCAGTAGAAAGACCCAAGAACTACTCAGTACTTGGAACTAGATGGGTCTATAGAAACAAAATAAATAAAGAAGGTAAGGTTATCAAAAACAAAGCCAGACTTGTAGCTCAAAACTAACCCCAATAAAAAGATATTAATTATGATGAAACCTTTGTTCCTATGGCAAGAATCTAAAATGATTTTTATAGGAGATCTCACATTCTTCTTGGGATTACAAATTAAATAAACTCACAAAGGCACCTTCATCAGTCAAGCTAAGTACACAATGGAACTCATCAAAAATTTGGTATGGAAAAAGGAAAGGCCTATGGAACTCTGATGAGTCCATCTACAATTCTTGATTCAGGCTTGTCTGAGAAGGATGCTGATAAAAGGATGTATAGGGGAATGATTAGATCAATACTCTATTTGACCGCCAGTAGACCAGACATCATATTCAGTGTATGTAAATGTGCCAGGTTCCAATCAACTCCCAAAGAGTCTCATCTAACTGTCGTTAAAAGGATTATCTGATACTTCATAGTAACTCAAGACATTAGACTATGGTACCCTTGTATTTCCCATTTTGATTTAATTGGATCTTCAGTTGTTGACTTTACAGGTGATAAAAGTGATAGAAAAAGCACTAGTGGAATATGTCAAATTCTTAGTGATGCCCTAATCTTATAGCATATTAAGAAGAAAACTTTAGCTGCTCATTCAACAACAGAAGCTGAATACATAGCCGTTGGAAGTTGTGGTACTCAAATTTTATGAATTATGCATCAACTACTTGATTTTAATTTGTCTTTGAATTTGTTCCCATATTATGTGATCACACTAGGGCTATTAGCTTATCTAAATATACTGTACATTTTTCTAGGGCCAAACACATTGATATTAAGCATCATTTTATTTGGGATCATGTAGAAAATGGCAATTTTTTGTTAACATTTGTTGACTCCAAAAATCAACTGGAAGATATTTTCACAAAACCTCTGTTAGAAGAAAGATTTTGTTACCTTAGAAAAAACACTTGGTATTCTCAGCATTAATGAATTATGAGTCTTATTTTTGGATAAAAATATCATTTACTTGCTTCGATTTTCTCATCGGATTTTAACCAAAAAATTGGTTTTCAAAAGAGGGTCTTGTCCCTTGTTTTTTGATGGGTTGTAAAATGATTTTTAATACACTATCAGCCACACTGTTTGTTTTGCCTAGTACTTGTTAGTTAATAGATTAAATCTCTAATATCTGTCTAATGCTCTTTTTGCTACTTTGTGGTTATTTTTTATCATGCCAAAAGGGGGAGAAAGATAGGAACATCAAAAGTTCCTACAAGTCAAGGAGAGAAAGCTGACTAAAGTGATAGACAAGAAAGTTAACTGATATTTATGCTCATTTGTTATTATCAAAAAGGGGGAGATTGTTAGCCTCCTATATTTATGTTTTCTTTTTTAATAATGACAAACTAATAAGTGAACTTTGCAAGATATTGAAGATCCTTAATGAAGAAAGGAGATCTCACACAAAAGACATTGAAGATCTCAAATCATGGGAGGATATCTCGCACAAGGCAAGGAATATTCTCTCAAAGAATATCATGCTAAATATGGAGCCACATCAAAGATATTGAAAATCCGTAATAATGGAAGGAGATCTCACAAAAAGGACATTGAAGATCTCAAATCATGGGAGGATATCTCGCATAAGGCAAGGAATATTCTTTCAAAGCTTAATTTAACCAAAATCAACCCTAAAACCCTCCCTAAACTCCATAAATTTAAATATTAAAGCTTAATTAACCAATACAAGTTAATAAATATGAGTTTCTTACCTTTATGAAGACAAATGAAGAAAATAAGGTGAGAATCACCCAAAATCGCTCCTTCTTTGCTCCAACACAATTTTTAGAAAAATAAATTATTTTGGAGAAACACTTTAATTAAACTGCAACTTTTACTGCTATAGCAACATATGTTGCGCGAGTCAGACCGTAGATATAGTAGCTTGCTAAATTCGATGGGATAGAATATCTAGTTTCTCCCAAAAATCCCACTTTTCACAAGACACCTTAGCAGAGAACATTCCAAATGGTGTCTTTTATGCTAAGATTAATTTTGGGGGTTTTACTCACCCAAATTCATTTTTATAAATTCCAACATATTCCTTATCATCTTAGCTAACCAGAAAAAAATCAAACACCGCCCAACTTGTCTAAATCATTCCCATATTTTTCTAGACCATACCTCATTCTAATTTTTCTTGAAACCAGCCTAGCTTAAAATTTACAACTTCAAATCCAAAAAGAATTTTAACACATGAATTTTAATGAAATATATAATTATAAAAATGGTTGTTACTGTTGAATTCTTAAGAGATAGAGACTTATAAACACTCAGTAACCTAGGATTTTATGTATCTATTAGTGAATACTCAACCTACCATGTTTACTAATCTAGAATAATTTGAAGTGAAGTGTTTACTACCTCATACTCAGAAATTAATACTGTGAGCATGTCAGTTATTCATTCTAAATAAACTACTAGTTATTAGCTGGTATTTAGTTGGTAGTAGTACTTAGCACCAAGCGCATGCGTGAATGAAGGCTCACCTATAAGTTAGGATGAGACCTTTATTATGAGTCCCTAAGTCTTAGAAATATAGTGCCATCATAGGTTCTAAAGGGTCACCCATAAAACTAGGCTTGACACCATAGTCCTTTTGGATATCAGTTTAGTGGATTCACATTAGTATGTGTTCATACACTTGGCAAGATACTGTACACCCTTCCAATTGGGTTACAAGTTAGACCCTGGTTGGCTCAGATTGGGATATGTAGGTTAATATTATCTCCCGTAGTTTAAACCTAAAAATTGTATAACCATGAATTTAGTTTATTCAGTATATTATACAGATACATATTTACTTGGTTACAGCATCAATTTACATTCTTCAATTTTATGTTTATTTCACCATGTACATCCAGCATATCCAAATTATATTAGACCATGTATACTCATATGCTCATTATATTCAAAGTACTGATCGCATGCTTTTCTTGTGCTACATTATTCTATAATATAGGTTCCGACGTTCAGCATCCCACTCAAGGCTAGTATGATTCTGCATCATACCAGTAGTAGTATTTTGGTCCTCATCATTCAAGACCAGTTATCAATGGTTCTTTTTAGTGTTTCTTATTGTTTCATATAGTTAGGTTAGTTAAGGTCTTTTCCCAATAAATTGTCACATTTAAAACTTTTTAGATAGACAATTATATTTTTAGCATGTTAGTTATGTTAGATAGTGTTAACCTTGACTTTTAGTATGGA
The DNA here is from genome assembly GCF_002878395.1 of Capsicum annuum. Taxonomy (NCBI): domain Eukaryota; kingdom Viridiplantae; phylum Streptophyta; class Magnoliopsida; order Solanales; family Solanaceae; genus Capsicum; species Capsicum annuum. The sequence goes on from NC_061113.1 coordinate 192,113,803, forward strand.
ATTAATTTATAATTATATCATTTTAGTTTATATAATACATAGTTTTCATCAATTATTTCAGTATTCTTAGTGCCATACTAGGCCATGGGTTAGCTCGGAGTCACTTGTTACTCTAAGCATCGTGTTATGACTAAGGGGTTTTCTAGGGTCATAATGAGCTTGGTATTAGAGCATCAGGTTTAAAGTATCCTAGGGTGTTGGTAAGCTACATTAAGTAGAATCTTATTCATAGGCATAAAGTGTGCCATACTTATGAGTGAGAGGCTATTTTTAGGAAAAAATTCATTTCTTTCATATTCATATCATGTGATAAAGTGTAGACTCTACTAAAATCATATTTAAATTATTCTCTATATGTTAATAGAAAATGCCTCCCAAAAGAGCCAACAGAAGGAGAAACAAAAATGGAAATGGTAATCGAAATAGAAATAAGCAAGCACCACCAGCTCATCCAAACCCTTTGAATGAGAAAGTCTATCATGTTGAGCTCAGGGTTATTATTATAGTTCTAATTTAGGCCATGACCTCTCAGGCTAATCAATAGGTTATTGCCCCAATCAATCCCATAGGTACCACAACAGCAGCTAGTGTCTGGGACATCACTCAAATGAATCTTCCTGAGTTTTATGGTTCTAAGACTGAGAAAGATCTCTAAGAGTTTCCTAATAATATTTATAAGGTTACTAAAATTAAGGATGTCACTCTAGTTAAAAGTATCGATTAGACTTTTTATCAGTTTGAGAGGGTAGATCACACTTGGTGCAAGCACTAAAAAAGGGATAGAGGTACAGATATAGGTCCAATAGAATAGGATGAGTTTGGTGTAGCATTTATAGATAGGTTCTTATTACTTGAGATAAGGTAGCCCAAGGTTCAGGAATTCATAAATCTAAGGTTGGCAAATATGAGTGTAAAGGAGTATTCTCTTAAGTTTACTCAACTTGAAAATTTTGCTCCATCAATGGTTACTGACTCCACAGATCATATGAGTGAGTTTCTGATAGGTGTTTTTAAGTATGTGGTTAATGAATATAGGACTACTATATTGGTTAAAGAGATGGACATTTATAAGTTGATGACTTATGCTCAACAGGTTGAGGAGGAAAAGATTAAGGAGTGAGAAAGAGAGAATAAGAGGGCCTGAATAGGTAGTTTTAACTTCTCTCAAAAATGGTCAGATAGTGGTAAGCATTTAAAATTCTGTTAGAAATCCTTATCTCTAACTGCATTTTATATTAGTTCTCCAGTGCCTAAGTTCAGGAAGGATAATTGGAATAGGCCATCGGGCTCTAAGTCCCAAGCGGTGTTACTAGCAGTCGTACTCATTGGAGTCCAAGAATTATGGAAAAAAACACCAAGGTTAGTGTATAGTTGGGAAATATTATTATAATAGGTGCAGTTAACTAGGTCATAGATTAAGAGAATGTCTAGTGGCTTTAACGAGGGGCAGTGATGCTCGCCAGTAGAATTAGACTAACACTTAAGGAACTTCAGTAGGTCACTCGTCTCAACAAGATTCCTCATCTATTACAGCTGGTGGAAAATATCAGAACAAGTATGCCCTTCAGACTCGACAAGATCAAGAGTTTTTTCTGATGTAGTCACTAGTATGTTAGGTCTTTTGTATTCATGTCTTTGCATTGTTAGATCCCAAAGCCACACTTCTCTTTATGACTCCTTATACAATTGTAGACTTTGATGTCAATCATGAAATCCTCTCAAAACCTTTCTCAATATCTACTCTAGTTGTTGATTCAGTAGCAGCTAGATGGGTAAATAGAAACTGCTCGGTATAGTTTCTCAAAAAGTCATACTTAGTTGATCTTATAAAGTTATAAATGACATATTTTAATATTATTATTGGCATGAAGTGGCTCCACTCTTTTTATGCCACAACTAATTGTAGAAATAGAGTATTCCAGTTTTAGTTTCCAAATGAGCTAGTTATAGTGTAGAAGGCTAATACCTCAGTGCCTATAGGTCGATTTGTCTCTTACCTTAAGGCTAGAAAAATAAATTTGAAATGGTTCATATATCATCATGGTTGGTTTAATGATTTAAAGTCTAAAACCCCAAATCATGAGTTAATTCTAGTGGTCAATGAGTTCTCAAAATTATTTCCCAAAGATCTGCTCGAACTTCTTCTCGAGTGGGAAATTGGCTTTGGAATATATCTCCTTCTAAATACCCAACCTATTTTAATCTCACCCATAGAATAGATCCATCCAATCTTAAAAAATTAAATAAGCACTTAAAAAACCTTCTACACAAGGATTTCATCAGGACCAATATCTCTCCATGAGGTGCTCCAGTCCTTGTCATATGCAAAAAAGATGGTTTTTTTAGAATGTGTAATTACTGTCAGTTAAACAAATTCACAATCAAGAATAAGTATATTATTCCCAAAATTAATGGTTTGTTCGAACAGCTTAAGGGTGCTAATTATTTTTCTAATATAAGCCTCAAATTCGATCATCATCAGCTTAGAGTAGAGAATGTAACATTTTGAAAATAGCCTTGAGAACTCGGTGTGGTCACTTTGAATTTATTGTTATGTCTTTTGAACCAATAAATTCTCTTGTAGATTTTATGGACTTGATGAATAGGGTGTTCAAGCAGTACTTCTATATGTTCATCATTGTCTATAGTAATGGCATCCTTATTTATTCTAATAGTGAGAATGAACATGCATGCCATTTGAGGATTATCTTGAAAACTCTCAAAGATCACCAGTTATTCGCTAAGTTTAGCAAGTACGAATTTTGGTTGAAATTAGTAGCATTACTTGGTTCTATAATTATCAAAAGGTATTTGGATTGATCCTCAAAAGACCAAAGCAGTTAAGAATTAGTCTAGACCCATCTCTCCATTAGCTATTAGGACTTTCTTGGGTTTAGCTGGTTATTATAGATGTTTTTTTAAGGTATTATCCTTTATTGCTTATTTCATGAACAGATTGACATAGAAGAAATTCAAGTTTTAGTGGTCCAATTCTTGTGTGAAGATTTTTCAGAAGTTGAAGACTCAACTTACCTCTACTCTAATTTTGACTCTACAAGAGGGTTCAAATAGGCTTATGGTTTATTTAGATGCTTTTAGAGTTATACTCGATTGTGTGTTGATGCAGCATAGAAAGATTATACCATACACTTTTATATAGCTCAAGCCTTATTAAATAATTGTTCGACTCTTGATCTTGAGTTGGTGGCAGTAGTTTTTGCCATAAATATTTGGAGGAATTATCTTTATTGGGATCATATAGATATGTTCACAAACCAAAAAAGACTCCAATATGTGTTTAGTCAAAAATATCTAAATCTACATCAGAGAATATGGCTAGAGTTATTAAAAAATTATAATATGAGCATTTTTACCATCCAGGTAAAGCCAATATGGTGGTTGACGCTCTTAGTAGGTTCTCTATGGGAAGTAATGTTCATTTAGAGAAGGAAAAGAAAGAGTTAGCTCATGAGGTTCATCAATTTGCTAGACTGGGAGTTTGATTAGTTGATTCAGCCAAAGGTAATATCTTGGTTCAGAATCTTCATTGATATCTGAGGTGAAAGAAAAGCAAGATATTTATCTCATCTTTCATAAGTTAAAGGAAGCAATCCAGAGTTAGAAGGATGAGGTTTTCTCCTAAGTGGAGATGGTAATATTCATTATCAGGAAAACTATGTGTTCCAACTATAGATGGCATAAGATAGGGGATGCTAATAGAAGCTCACATTTTTTGGTATTCTATTTATCCAGGATCTACTAAGATGTAGCATGACCTATGAGAAGTCTATTGGAGGAATGGCATGAAGAAAGATATTGCAAAATTTATGGCTAAGTATCCAAATTGTCAGCAAGTTAAGGTTGAGTGGCAGAGACCTGGTGGTATACTTCAGGATATCAATATTCCTACTTAAAAGAGGGAGTAGTAAATATGGACTTCATGACAGGGTTGCCTCATACTTACTGATAGCATGATTCTATTTGGGTCATCATAGACTGAATGACTAGTGGTAAATATGGACTTCATGACAGGGTTGCCTCATACTTGCTAATAGCATGATTCTATTTGGGTCATTGTAGATTGAATGACTAAGTCAGCTTATTTATTGCAAGTTGAAACTTTAGGTTTAGTTGAGAATTATGCTAGACTCTACGATAGAGAGTTGGTAAAATTTTATAGAGTCTCTTTAACTTTTAACTATTATCTTAGCTAGAGGTACTTAGTTTACCTCTTAGTTTTGGAAGACTTTTTAGAAGGTCTTGGTACCCAAGTTTACCTCAGTATAGCTTTTTATCCACAGATAGATGGTTAGGCAAAGTAGACCATTCAGACTATAGAGGATATGCTGAGAGCAGGTGCATCAATTTCAAAGGCAGTTGGGATCATCATTTGCCTTTGATTGAGTTTTCTTATAATAATAATTGTCAAGCTAGTATTTAGATATCCCATTCAAATCACTTTATAGCAGAGGTTTAGATATCTTATTGGTTAGTTTAAATTTGGTGAAGCTACCTTGATAGGGCCAAATCTATTTCATAAGGCTATACAGAAAGTTTAGCTGATTAAAAAAGGCTGAAAGTAGCTCAGAGGCGTCAAAAATCCTATGTAGATGTGAGAAGGAGAGATCTTGAGTTTGATATTAGTAATTTTGACTGCTTAAAACTTTTTCCCACGAGAGGGGTAAAGATATTTGGCAAGAACAAAAAATTCAGTCGCCGCTATGTTGGTCCTTATAAGATTGTGGGACGCTTTAGCAATATAGCCTATAAGTTAGAGTTACCTATAAACTTAGCATCAGTGCATCTGGTTTTTCATGTGTCTTTGTTAAAGAAATACATTGGTGAGCCTGTGCCAGTTGTGCCTCTAGATAGTGTGGACATGAAAGATAGTCTCTCTTTTGAGGAGGTCCTAATTGAGATCTTTAATCATTAGGTACGTAATTTGATGAATAAGAAGGTCTCTTCAATAAAGGTTCTTTGGAAAAAGTAGTTAGTTAAGGGAACTTGGGAAGCATAGGCAGATATGATGACAAAGTACTCCCATCTTTTCTCTTCAAACTCAATTCTAGCTTGAGGTAATAGTTTTCACTTAATATATTTTCATTTCATGTCACCCAATTATTCTCATATCATACCATGTATTCATGATTTCGATTCAGACCATGTTTTAATTATAGACTCAGTTATCATGTCAGTGCTCATCTCTTAAAAATTAAGTGTTTAGATTACATCTTTTCCCTAACCTTTAAGCTTAGTTAGTTTTTATTTGAAGAAAAATGGCCCCAAGGAGGAGATATTATAACACCCTAAAAATCCAAGCTAAGATGATAACCATGCTTAAGTACTTGTAGAACCAAACTTTTTGTGTTGTTAGTGTGGAAAATGATTTATACATGTACTAAGGCCACAAGTAACTCCTAGCTCATACAGAGTTGAAACATTCCTTACTGGTTGAGTTCTTATGAAGAACCTTTCTATAGTCAAATTTAAACGAGTATAACTCCTAGATTCTGAAGTGTTTTGAGTTTAAGACCCACCAAATAAAATGTCGTTGAGCCTTGTTTCTAATGCATGAAATTAATTATTAATTTGATTTTGGAGCTAAAAGTTATGGTCATTTTAGTGAAGCTTTGTCCAGCAGTAAGATTCAGCAAGCCATGGTATGATCATGGTTAGATTGTGTGATAGTACAATGTGCTCGCCTATATGAAATAGACCCAAACAACCATAAGTTGGAAAAACTACCTCCCAACCATGAAAGGATACCACGATATTAAAACAATGATTTTAGGCAGTATATTAGTTTCCAAAGTTGATTCGACTTGGACTTCAAACCACGAACCAAGTTATAATTGTGGGAGGGTCCCATGACTTGTACCATGGCTCATCTAATGAACTCCACAAAAGTCTCAAACCCATCTAACAACCTATGAGCATCTTATACAATCGTAGTTGAGTCTCACTATTGTAGAATGGTTCATACAGAGCTTTTTTAGTTATATGTTATAAGGAGAATTTTGGTCTTTTCCCACTATTTAGACCCCTATACTATGTTGTTTAAGATTTTCCAAAGTTGATTATTGATCAACTCCCAAACTATACCTCCAACTGAAGGATAAAGCGATTGTTGTCAAGTAAAGTAACCCAACTAGTTTGGGGTCAATCCCATGGGGTAGACGTGGATTTATATATCTAGCTTGCTGAACTCAACAAGCAGAACTGAAAGTAAATGGGTGGTTTGTAGTAATAATCTCACACAAGTAACAAAATTCAACTTTGATTGCAATCATTCGAAAATGAACACTAGTATTGTGTTACCCATGGATTCTCAAGTCTGTAGGCTTATTGTGCTCTATTGAATCAACCCAGTTCTTTACATGCAGAATCTGATAAGTAATGTATCATCAACTGTCTTGTGGACTCATTGATGGATTTCATCATTTACCTTTTGAGTCTCAGGGCATCTGATGTTTCAACTTTTGATGGAATATTTTGCATCATTTTCTTGAGAAATTTGTATGTTTTCAAGAAACTAAGGTTGCGTTTAATACAGGTTTTTAATGTTTCAGGGTAAGGATCTAGCTGAAGAAAAAGTCTCAGAGAAGTGGCAGAAAAACACTTTTAATGGTCAAAATGGTGGACCTGTAGTCTTGCGACAGATCACCAACTTGACCGTCAGGCCTAAACAGAACCCAAGACTTCAGGCCTTGTAGCAATAGACGAAACGACGAACCATCAGTCTTCCGACGGATCACCAACTTGCCCGTCAGGTCTAAACAGAACCCAAGACTTCAGGCCTTGCAGCGACGGACCGTCAGCCGTATGACGGACCACCAATTTGGCCATAAGTTTCATCCAGAACCAGGCTCCCTGAAGGAATCAACGACGAACCAAGTGGTGGACCGTCAGTCTTACGATAGACCACCAAGTTGGCCGTCAAAGTTCATCCAGAACCTGGATCCATGAAGGACTCAGCGACGGACCAAATGGTGGACCATCAGTCTTATGATGAACCACCAATTTTTCCGTCAATCTTATCTAAAAATTGACCTACCCAGATCAGCAGTGATGGGCCAAATAGTGGACCATCAACCTTATGATGGACCACCAATTAGGCCGTCACTTTGGACGCGAATTTTATGATTTTGAATTTTAAATCTTTTTAGCTGGGAACATATAAATACCAAGTATTAGGGTTTAGTAGGCATCTTTTATCTTCAATTTCATACTTTCTCTTCTATTAAGAGTTTTACACTACTTTTTATTGAGATTTGAATCTAGAGATTGGGAGGTGATTATTAGTTTTTCATATTTTCCATCAAAGATTGAGAAGAACAATATTGTAACTTTTGTAAGTACTTTTCTGAAGTTATTTATGAACATTAATATAACTTTGTTTTCTAACATGGAGATGAGTAGCTAAATTTCCATAACTAGGGTTATAGGAGCCTTGATGTAGAGAACTATTTTAGGGTTGTGAATGGGTTTGTCTTCTAACATCTATCAAAATTGCATGAATCTTTCTTTATTTTAATGACATCTCTTGGTTTCAAACTTGAAAAGTGAGCCCATGAAACTCCATTTGTCTGACAAGAAAGTGGATGTTGGGAAAAGAAATGATTCACATAAGCTTCATAGGTTTACCCTTTTGGTTAACAGGTAGATGCCTTAGCAGGATCAACTCTCGTGAGAGTGTTATTGAATAATGCATGAATCCTTTAAGTTCAAGAGAATTAAAGGGTGAAATACTCATTAGGTTGAGAAACACGTGGGTAATCTTTAAAATTCAATAATTCTTGCAATTGGATACATAAGTTAGAATTCGAACACAAACTCACAACCCTAGTTGTTTGAACATCTTGGTGAGCATAATTCTAGTTAATTTATTCTTATTAGAACTACATCTACATTTACTCTCAATAGCTGGGCTTTTATGCAACATCAATGCAAAAGAACACCGTTAACATTTCCAAACCCCTTTTATTTTGGAGCCTTAGATCAATAGTCTAATAACAGTCACAATACTTAGTGAACACGGTATTCCCTGTGGGATTTGACACCCAACCCAGTTGGGTTCTGTATTTGATAGCGACCGCTTACTCTCTTATAAGAGAGTTGTGATTTGGTTGTATCAGTGTCATATTACTAACTCTTATCCTAGATCCCAGTTAACTATTACCTAGTCTCAAGTTATTATATAATAGATAATCGTCCTACATAGATGATATAATTACTCTAGATTGATAATTAATCTTCAAATTATTGTTCTAATTATCTTTTCCTAGTCACTACTCCCTTTGTTGAGTATGTAGTGATATACTAGGCAGGATTTTACCATTTGCAATCGCGACGACATTAATTAAACTGAACATAATACGATACATACAAAAATACATGTTCAGATATAAAGACCTAAATTTTGATGAAATATGTGAAGTAAATGTTTTGTGTGATTTGAATATTTTACCCCTCCTTGTAGTTGCATTATGGTATTTCTAGGGCGTAGGATTGATTAGCATGGTTTTTGATATATTTTGGTATCATTTATGTGTTATTGTAGTTTTTAGAGGCATCGAGAGCCTTATTATGGACTTTTGTGGTTATATTTTGATACGTGCAATGGATGGCTAAATAGACTATGTCAGCTTATCCAAAACGGCAATTTTAGGGTAGTAATATGTTTGGTCTGGTTCTATGGCTTTTAAATCTGATTTCTACTCTCAGTTTAGAAAATTGTAATTTTAGGTTTCGGAGGCCAACTCTGCAAAAATGAAATCTTTTCAAAAATTTGACTTTACCATTGCATTCGGAACATTAAATTCAGTGTGGATACATAGTTCATTTATGTGTATCGAATTCTGAATGAATCCTGGGGCCTTAGCAAAAACTTGAAAATTCACCAAGTTTCAGTTATCATCTGTCATGGCAGAAGATACTGCAATCGCACCTTGCCCTATGGAGATGGCCATATCTACTTTTACAGCCAATTGTGTGATCATACACCTAGTTATGCGATTACAACATCTGGGAACCAGGTATAGGTATAAATAGACCCCTTAGGTCGCGAATTGGCCATTTCTCACTCATTCTTGAGAGTCAAAAATCCTAAAATAGTGTGAGGCTTAAAAGTGAAACTTTTGGGTGCTTGAGAAGATAGATTAACATCCTTTTCTCGATTCTCATACGAATTTAACGTAAGCATTCACCTTTTCTTAGTGAGTTTCTTGGTTAATTTCTCAAAATTCCAAAACCTTAGGGCTTGATTTTAAACTTCAATTTTACTCATTTTCACTTGAGTAATATTCCTAATCCTATAATTACTATTTTTTCCCTCCGTTGAACCTTCAAAACAACCTCAATTCTTGATTTTAAAATGGATTTCAAAGGTTTTATTCGGTAAAGTTTAAGAATGGCTTTTCTTTGATTTAAACCTCACTTTTAACTTGATTTGACTTGGATTTTTAGCTTTAGGTTCCTAAAGGTATGGGGAACACATTTTTGAAATAAAGTTACGATTTCATCCATCCCTTTCGAAAATCTATTTTAGAGGTCCATTTTGACCCAGAACTAATAGTTGGCAATATGGGTATTGTTGACTTTGTTTTGATGCGTAGGTTCTATATTTCTTAGTTTTAGTTGATTTTGAGATTAATCATAAAAAATAAGGTCATGGGTTGAAGTGTTGTGGACCATTTTTTACCTTGAGGTAGGTTATGGCTTAACTCTTTCAGACTAGTTTGGGTAGTTAATTTGTATACAAAATGATGTTAAGGGTGGGAACTAATCATGAAAAATGTCTATCTATGTGTTGTGCCCGTGTGAAAGCCGATATGTGATGTAATTGTTGAATTTGAGGTATTATGTGATATGTGTGTCCGTGTGGGGTCCTACGTGATGTGGATAGTCTTGAATATATGTGAATAATTGTATAGTGTTGTTGAAAATTCCTAATGTGATACCATTGGAGTATTGTGATATATTTATACTTGTTGGCATATGATATATGTGGAAATTCATGGGTGATTTGAAATAATGATTGGATAATTGGCTCACGTGATTGGTATATTGGTTGGTTATGGAAATGCTCATTGTGGTTGGTTGGGGAAATACTCTTTGCGGTTGGTTGTGAACATTGCATCATCATCCTCATGGCAACGTACTCATAATTTCACTTGTTTGTTGAATACTTTTCTATATGTAGTTTTGATGATGAGCAGCTGAACTGCAAGGGATCAGGTCCCTGGAAGTGCAAAGTACAGTACAGCTAGCACACGGTATTTGTATAGTTTGTCCTCTTGTGTAACAAACTTGCAATTGGTGTTATTTTGTACTGACTTGGACAGCTAGTCCAATTATATTTCAACCCTAGTCATCACTCAGCTATAAAAGAAAAGAGAAGCATCTTCATCAAATGGTTTTTGACAATGGAAAAAAGCGAAGAGAGGCAGCAAAAACCCCCCATTTCATTACTACTCATGTTCGTATCTATCTATTTAAGCTTAAATTATAATTGTTCTTCAGTGAGTACTGATTTGTAATCGAACTACTCATGCTATAAGAGTAGTGTTTCTTTTGTGAATGCTTAGGTAGAGTTACCTAAGTTAGTTGTTGATTATAGGTAATCAGTAGAGAGTTACTACAAGCAAAACAAACCTAGAGGTAGGCTGAAATCTAGATTGTAATTAAGAAGTTGGTTATAGTGGATTTATTTGGTGCTTATAAGGGCAAGCCGTGGTTTTACCCTTTCTGGGTTTCCATGTAAACATCCTGTGTTTTTACTTTCTTACACTGTCGTTATTTTTCTAGCACCTCCTAGTTTCTTTACTATTCTATCGCTTAAGACTAACTTTGAGGGACCTGGTCCCTCACTATGTGGTGCAACCCCCAATGGTTCAACAACTTTATATATATATATATATATACATGTTGTTGTTGTATCTTTTATTTGATTTGTGTCTTATTTTATGTATGTGCCATTGAAATTTTGGAAATGCTGGGAACATTGGATTCTTTAGACCTTTCCTGAGGGATGTGCTGGAGATGAGTCATGGATATTGTTTGTACTAAAATACTGGAAATACTGGAAACACCAAAAATACTAGAAACACTAGAAATATTGAAATTTTATAGACCTTCTCCGAAGGATCTGCTGGAGAAGAGTTATGGATATTGGTTGTATACGGGTTGATGAAACCTGCATGGGTCCTACGTCGGGAGGCTTTCCTCCATAGGTGTAAATGGAGGTTGTGTGACAACCTCATGCTTCACCCTCATTATCATCATCATTATCTTCATTTGCATTTCATATGTGGTGTTTATTCTGTGATTGTATTGCTATTGTGACTAGATATCTGCCCATTTATTCGATCTTTCCTTACTTGTATTTGATGCCCTCTATAGGTTGTTCTTATTTCTTTGCTTATATGTGGTATAAATGTATACTTGTATTCTTGTATGGTATTTTGTTGTATTTTATATGGATACTTTAGAACTGTAAGTGTAAGCGGTGTAGGCTACACGTTGTGGTACATTTTCTTATTTTAGGTGATGTGCCATTTATGTGCATTTTGTATGTGTTATTATCTACTTTTCTCGGTCGGATTATGATACCTACTGAGTACAAATGGACCGTACTCACGCTTATTGAGCCCTTTCAGTGTAGGTCTTAGTTCGAGAGTTTGGTTGATTCGGGTGATTTTTGGTGCTTTTAAGGTAGTAGTTGACCTTCATGGGTCCGGATGTATTCTACTACCTTTCTTATAGACTATGTATTTACTTTCATTTTAAAGACAGTGTTTATCTTATATTTGGACATCTTATTTATTTCCTTTGGACTCGAGTTGTACTAGATACGTTCTTACATTAATGACACCAGATATTGGGAGTTATGGCCGTGTTATTGATTATATTCTTTCTGCATTTATTATACTTACATGGTTTGGCTTCATTTTAGAAGCCTTACCCTGGGGTATTTCTATCTTTTCCCTGTTGTATATAGGTTTGGGTGATAGGCTTACTCATTAAGGTACACCGCGATAAGTGTCATCATGACCCTTGAATTTTGGGTCATGACATCAGAACAACTTAGCACTTCCCCTACTTCATCAATATGTTAGGGTTCCCACAACCCTATCTAAGGGCTTTAGCCACTCATGCTTTTGAAACGATCAACGGTATTCATAATGAAAAGCATTAAACAATATCATAATGATTAATAAGTAAAACCCAAAGTAAACAACTGAATTATCAACCAAAATTAAGAACAAAGTTATCCCAAGATCAAAAATTGAATCCTAGAATTAAATATATATTTATAAGTGTTAAGAGAGTGTAAACTAACTAAAAAACGTCCAAAGGATATTTGTAAAATACAAGGAAACCCTAAAAATCAACTCCCGAATGAAAAAGGAAAATTAAGGCCGGTGACTACTTACTAAAGTCACCTACGGACCGTAGGTGTTCCTTGGTAAGTGACAGACCTCCTACAAATCTCCTGACGCTCTTCTGACTTGGACTTTTGACACTTGCTAAGGTCAACTATGGACCGTAGATGTCCTTGGTAAGTGATAGGGTCTTCTTTTTCCTACTTTTGAGCCTTTAGACTTCAAGTTCTGATACCTACTTTGGTCACCTATGCTCGGTAAGTGGCACTTATGCCCAAAAATTCCTCGGTAAGTAGCCCAAAACTTCAACTTTCATCTTTTTCTTTACTCTTAGCTTCCAAACTTAGTTTCCTACAAAACATACCCAAAACACATCATATCTCACAAAACAACCTAAGAAACTTGCATATTTTCATCATATTAAGCGTACAAAGTGCTACAAATCCATAGCACGTCAATATTAAGCCTAATACTATTTTAAGTCTCTCATTACTCAGCAAAACATTCGACACTTAGAGAGAGAACATAAAAATACACGATTCTTGTCCCTCCAGAGAAAATTAGGATTGTTCAATCTCAAGCTCTAAATTCAAAGAATTCCCCAAGGTTTCCATCTCCAGGTATGTAGAATTTCTTCATTGGGTTTCCTTTTACCCATTAAGACCCAAAGTTATCTCAAAATCTTAGTTTAATTCACTCACCAAGCATAAGGTTTTTATGAAATGTGTGAATTCCAATGTCTTTCAATTGTTTGCCTTGACTAAAACAGGTATATATTTTTCCATAAAAATTGAGTATTTTTACATACTCATGGTTATGAAATCTCATCATATTGATAAATTACTAACTTTAGACTTGAATTATGAAATTTCTTATTATGGTCAAATTATAGAATTGTCATTTGTAGTTGCATTCTTTAGAGATGGAAGGTCATGAACACTCGATGACCTAGAATTTTATGCACCTGTTAGTGAATACTCAACCCTTCATGTTTACATGATTCAGAATTATTTTCAGGTGAAGTTTCCACTACCTCATTCTCAGATATTAGTATTGTGAGGTTGTCATAAGTTGTTCTAAATGAACTATCCAGTTATCATTTGATATTCAGTTAGGAGTAGTACTTAGCACCAAGCCGACGCAGAGATAATAGATCACCCGTAGATTAGGCTAAGACCTTTAATAGAAGTTTCTACGTCCCAGAACTACAGCACCATCATAGGTTCTGAAGGGTTGTGTGTTAAACCAAGCTTGATACCTTAGTCCTTTTAGACATCAGTTTAGTGGATCTACGTCAGTCAGTATTCGTATCCTTAGTAAAGTACTGAACACCCTTCTATCTTGGGTAACATGTTGGACCCTAGTTAGCTCAGATTGAGGTATGTCGATTCATAGTGTCTCCCACAGTTCAGACCTAAACATTGTATGATCTTGTATTTAGTTTATTCAGCACATTATATAGATACATGTTTATTACTTGGTTATTGCATTATTTTGCATCCCGTAAGTTTTATGTTCAGTTTACTGTGTTATGACAAGTATATTCAGCTTATATTAGACTATGTATATCTCACATGCTCTGAACATTCGAAGTACTGATCGCATACTTTCCTTGTATTATAATATCTTTTAATAAAGGTTCCAACATTCAGCATCCCACTCGGGGTTAGTACAGTTTAGTATTATACCAGCAGCAGCATTTTGGTGAGTCCTCATCATTCGAGGACTAGCTATTAGTAGTTATTTTTAGTATTTCTCTTAGTTTCAGATAGTTGAAGTTAGTTGGGGACTTATCCCAATAACTCATCTTATTCAGAGGGTTTTTAGACAAACAGATAAATTTTCAGCATGCTGATTGTGTTAGATAGTGTTAACCTTGACTTTTAGTATTGATTTCATTTATGATTATATCGTTGCAGTTTAGCTTCCGCTCAGTTTTATTAGTTATTTTAGTATTCTTAGTGTCATGTTAGGCCATGAGTTAGCTCAGAGTCACTTGTGACTCTAAGCAGCGTGTTACGACTATGGGGTAGTCTCGGATCGTGACAATTATCAATAATGCTTGCTTAGTATACATGTTTTGTACTCACTTTTGCTTTTATTCTTTGATTTTTTCACCTCATACGGGTATTGATTCGAGTAATAAATCATTGATTACGTTTCTTCGATGTTGGAGTTGCAAATATCAAGGTATTGGCTAGCAGACTTCAAAGCTTATCGAATCTCTCTTTATTTATCTTATGCTTACCTGCATTTAAGCTAAAGTTAAGATACTTTAGCTATGGATATCATTCTATATTTAGAGGCTTGTATTAGTGACAACCAGGCTAGTACGATTCAGTATTATACCAGCAGCAGCATTTTGGTGAGTCTTCTTCATTCTTTCATTTCTGATTTACTTGTTTATTGAGTTTGGATTAGGATAGGTTTACTTGTCCGAAGGGTGTAACAAGTTTCATCACGTATCTATTTTTAGTCATGACACCACTGACACTAACCACCTCTAATTTAGACATTTATTAGGCTCTAACCTAATTTTCGAGTACAACACCATTTTTAGATATGCAAGGATGAACAACAACAAAGAAAACACCTTAATTATTTGACAATTTCAATATCATGAATAACAGCAATTCCTACCCAAACCACCAGGTTTGCATCTTTTTTATCCATCCCAACACCGTACCTGAAGGCCTAAGCATCAAAATATCTCATCAATCTACGTCATCCTTATGCTTTCTAACCCAGGTCTAAACTACTCAGTTAAATCTAGCCTACATGGATGCCAAGCAGCTGCTACTGAGGTATGAATGTGAGCTTTTGACTCCATGCTAGCGAATTCTAGTGTGGAATCCGTGAGAAAATCTTGGGCTTTATCCCATTCGAAGATACCTCCTCTCCACTGATCCAAGGCCATGAGGTAATCCTAAAGGAATTTTAAGAGCAAACCTCATCTTTTTTACAACTTAAGAGGAGAAAGGAAAATATTAAAAATTGTGACTAAGTTTCTGGTCCCGTCATCTTGCTATAGCAGCCTACAAGTCGCTTCAACGACGCCGCTATAGCAGGAAAATTTCCACTATGATGGAATGACGTCAGCTCAACCCAAAATGTTGTCGCTTTATCCCATACAAGTTCGAGACCGTATGTTCAAAAATCTCTATAATTTGTACCATTATGAGGTGTCTTTTAATAACCATGGAACAGGTCGTTACACAAGATATATATGTTTCTATCTTAATATTAATGAAATTATTTTAAAGAGTAATAAAATGAAATTAATTAAGCATAGATACATTCCTAGATTTCCTCCTTATATTAAGGGATTTCATTAATTTAAATTTTCAAAATTAGTTGTATATGTATCAAAAACCACAATGTATCCACCTATCTTTCTTTATGGAATTTTATGTAATGTTACAAAGTTGTGGGAGATAAAGTAATTAGCTTCTACAGTTATGGGATTTGTGTATGTTACTCTTTTTATGCAAAAGGTTCTTATGGACTGATTCTGCAAAAACATCTAAAAATAAAGCTTTAATTGCTTGGGTTAGGGTGTGCTCTCCTTTGTCACCAGGTGATTTAAATGTGATCAACATGAAACTATGGAACAAAGCTGCAATTTCCGAGCTATTATTGAACATTTACACGAAAAAAGAGAGAATGTGAATTTTATGGGTGCACCTACGATATAAATAGCAACTCTACCCATGAAGTACGCCCTAAAAGTTCTTCGTGGATGATCCAAAGGGTGATGAAGGCAAAAGTATACATTGAGGAAGCAGATTTTTCTTGTAAGGTCCAGCAGATGGGAAGATTTTCAACTAAGAAGATTACCAGAAATAGCATGGAACTTTTTAGAAGGTACCTTGATATAAGATTGTATGCAACAATAAGGGAACTCCAAAGTGGAAATTTATCTTACGATTGGCTGCTTATGGCAGATTAGTTAACCCCCCCCCCCCCCCCGATAGATTAGCTAAATTGGGTGTTACAACCTTTTTTCGATGCCCTTTTTACAATACTTACAAAGAGAATTGAAGAAAGACGAGGATGTTGAGAGAAAGTGAAGGAAAAGATGGGTGCACTATCAAAGCAACCAATAAACTGCTGGGAAGGGAATAAGGTGATAAATGAGAATTTGGTTAGTCAAACTTAAGTAAATCCCAGAAGTACCTTACAGTTCTCATAACGCACTCATTTATATATAGTTAAAGTTAATGCCAAAATGAAGATTAAGCATGTGAACTTTATGATACAAATATTCATCTCATTATTCTTCCATATCCAAAAGTAAACAGAACAGTAAGTACATTATGACAATGTTGCACTCATTGATGAGTAAAATGAATGCATTAAGTTGGAATCTCCATTGTCAAGAAGGTGCTAGGAGTGAACTAACAGGCATGGACCACAACCAAAAATTTCTTTCAACACACACACTGCAGAATATCACTTCTTAGATACAATTTATCATAAGAATCTAATATAACATAAATTAATTACATGAGGAGGAAAATCTAGTATTCTTAAGCTCAACTTCCAGATTAAGACTACATAACTCGGAAAGAATAATTTGATACTATCAGCATCAAAAGGTTTTCTTAAAAACTCATTTCAACAAGACGTTAATCAAGGAATGTCGGAAAAGCTGTATAGGAAGAAAACAAGTTTAATTTTTCTCACAGGTCAACAAAATAACTTAATGGGGTTATGCATACCTCAACCTGCATATCTTGTTGGAAAATGGTCCTCTCAAAATTTATAAATTAAGCTATTTGGAGAAGGCAAACCTCGATCCCTACAAAAGATAATTTATTGATGTTGAGGGATTCAATATCTAGTCTAGCATCCAAATAGTTTACAAAAAATAGAGAACTCAGTGGTCTACAAATAACTTCTTGCCAATGTTAGCAGGAACCTAATTGGTACACCAAATTGCCTAGAAAAGATACGAGACTTTCACCTACACACAGATTACTTTCTCTCCCGAGAAAGGTTCTATTTCCTTTGCTCCAAAGTAACTGAGCGACACAAAAGACAGTTGAATCATAAATTTTTAGCACGCTCTATTACAATTGAGAATTCAAGGATCTCCATTAATGGTGGATGAGAGAGAGAAGAGATTGGCAGAGAAAGAAAGGAAGATAAAATGTAACTGCTTAATTGAATTACTCAGACTGTATGTCAATTTATACAAAATGCCTAGGAAAGATCTAGAAGCTCAGCTAACATCACTACTAACAACCTCTAACTGATCTAACTTCTTGAGTCAAGTAACCGACTCTTATTTATTAATACACGCTAATTAATTTAATACCCCCCTCAAGTTGGAAGTGGAGATTTCACAGACAACTTGCTAAGTACAGTAGAATGTTTGACTCCTGAAAGGGATTTGGTAAGAATATTAGCTAGCTGACTGTTAGTGTCAATGTGATGCAGGATGATTAGGCCTTCTTGTAGTTTGTCTAGCACAAAATGACAGTCAACCTCGATATGTTTAGTACACTCATAAAAAATTGGATTCCGTGCAATGCGTATAGCTGATTGGCTATCACAAAAGACTGCAATAGGAGTAGTGTTTGGAATTGATAATTCCAAGAATAGCCTATGCAGCCATGTTAACTCACCAACAACTTTTCTCAGGGACCTGTACTCAGCCTCAGCTGAAGATAAAGAAACTATTTCTTGCTTCTTCGATTTCCAACTAATAGGTGTGTCCCCTAACAAAACCAAATATCCACTAAACGACCTTCTAGACTCTGGGCAAGCAGCCCAATCAGAGTCGCCCTGAATAGTATACTTAGGATGGTTGGACATAAATATGCCCAAAGTTGGATCCTATTTGAGATATCTCAGTAAATGTAGAACTGCCTGCAGGTGAGGCTCTCTTGGATCCTGCATGTACTGACTTAGGTGTTGCACGCTAAAGGCGATATCAAGTCTGTTGTTAGTGAGAAAATTGAGTTTTCCAACTAGCTTTCTATAGTAAGTAGGATCAACCAGTGGTGCACCTTCCTTGGTTTTCAATTTAATGTAAGGATCAAGTGGTGACACTACACTGGTAAAGTCAAAACAGTCATATTCCTTCAACATATCCAAAACAAACTTTCTCTGAGAAATTATAGCTCCTTCATTTGTATATAGGATTTCCATGCCTAAAAAAATATGTAATTTGCCAAGGTCTTTGATCTTAAATCTGTCATGAAGAAAAGCTTTCAACTCATTGATCTCCTGATGATCCGTCCCTGTGAGAATAATATCATCTACATACACAGCAATGAACACCATCAAGGAACCATGTTTTCTGTAGAAGAGAGAATAATTATGCAAGGAATGTTGGTAAACTCTATAAGATAGTACTTCAGTTAGCTTTGCATACCACTGCCTACTGGCTTGTTTTAAATCATACAAAGATTTGTTCAGCTTGCAAGCCAACCCCATATCATCAACCTTAAGACTAGAAGGTATTGTCATATACACTTCTTCATGTAAATCACCATGAAGAAAGGCATTGTTGACATCCAGTTGGGACAAACATCCAATTCCTCTTTACTGCTACAACAATTAGGGATCTTACTGTGGTCATTTTTACCACAGAAGAGTAAGTTTCAATATAGTCAATCCCAGCTTGTTGTGTGTATCCCTTGACTACTAGCCTAGCTTTGAACCTTTCTATGCTCCCATCAGTTTTATGTTTCACCTTATATACCCATCTACATCTAATAGTTTGCTTACCATGTGGAAGAGGGACTAAATCCCATGTTTTATTAGCATGAAGAGCCTCAAACTCTTGGTTCATAGCAGTCTGCGAAGCAGGATTAAGTGCAACCTCATCATAAGAAGATTGTTCATTATCATGAAAAACATTACAAATAAGGAACTGACCGTCATGTATCAAAGATTCAGGAGAAATGGAGTGGTGTTGAGAAAAAAGGCATTGAGAGAAAAGGTAGAAGATGTGTCATGTGGTTCAGTATCAGGAGTAGATTTGAGGGATGGTAAGGAACATATATAATCCTGAAAATGAGCATGTATCTTAGGAGTTCTGGTTGACCTTCTGTGTCCACGTGGATGAACAGGTACATTTAATGGTGCAGAATTTTGATTGTGAGAGGATGAAAAGGAGGTACCAATAGTAGATGAAGTAGAAGAGCTGATTGTTGTGTCCAGAGGATCACATGGCACCTTAGAGGAAGTGTCATCCTCATTATCAAAAAAATATTTATGAGCAGCAGGAGTGGACTCAGGAACATAGGACTTGGAAAAATGTTTTAAGTACAGAGGGAAAAGTAGCAACATCTAAGACAAGACTAAGCGGGAAAACATGTTCATGAAAGATTACATCTCTAGAAATGTGTATTCTTCTTATGGCTAGACTAAGGACCTTGTATCCTTTGGTTCCAAATGGATATACTACAAAGACATAAGGTTCAGCTCTTGGTTCAAGCTTATCTCTATGGATTTTAGGTATGGTAGGATAACATAAGCAACCAAAAGATCTCAAATGAGAATATACTGGTGTCTTGTTGTAAAGTAACTCATAAGGGCATTTATTTTTCAAATAAGTGGTAGGATGTATATTTATGATATGTGTGGCTGTGAGAACACACTCCCCCCAATATCTCAAAGGCAATTTTGTTTGAAAAAAGAGGGCTCTGGCAGTTTCCAACAAATATTTATGTTTTCTTTCCACTACAATGTTTTGTTGTGGTGTATAGGGGCAAGTCTTTTGGTGTATTATACCTTTGGACAGAAAGAATTGCAAGTCCTCATTATTAACAAACTCAAGGCCATTATCTGTTCTTACAGTTTTAATAGAGGTAGAAAACTTATTTTCAACCATATTCACAAAAGCTTTCAGGATGGATAAAGCATTAGCGTTACTGCCCAAAAGGTGTGTCCATGTGACTCTACTATAGTCATCTACCAAGGTCAAAAAATACTTATGATTATCATGTGTTGGTGTATGGTATGGACCCCAGAGGTCAATATGTAACAACTGAAAGATGTTGGTGGAAGCACTAGAACTATGTGAAAAGAAAAGTCTGACTTGTCTAGCCATGGAGCAAATGGAGCATAAAAAAGGCTGGTTAGCGGAAAACTTGGAAGGTAATGAGGATATTTTGCAAAAGGAACATGTCCGAGTCTATTATGCCATAATAAGTTTACATTACTGTCAACAGATAAACGAGCACTTCCAACTAACAAGTCAATTTTATTGTTAAGAGATGGTACATTTACATTGGAAAGGAAGCAAGGGGAATGAAAATTATGTGTGACATCATTATTTGACATGGATTCTCCTGCCACACTATTGCTGGAAATGTGAGAACAAGCAGGGGAAGAGTGAATGAATGCATCAGTAGCTTGACAGTTCTTGATCAGATCAGGAATAGACAAACAAGTAGTAGGTTTCTTGTGAACATGTGACTCATTAGCAGTGGTATGATGCGAAATCTTCATACATGTGGAACAGAGATAGTATAGACCATCCTTGCTACTACCAATCACCTGAGGCCTCCTTATTGAAGGGGGCTGCAGGAAGCACAATGCATTAGTGAACAGAAGCATGCATTGGGACTGATTAGTCAAGGAATGGACAGAAATCAAATTATACATAAAGGATGGTTCATACAACACCTTATGCAAGGTAATTTTAGGTGTAATAACCACATCACCAAACTCAACTACTTTTACTTTATAGCCATTTGGAAGAGATACTAGTAAAGGATAGGTCAAGGTTCTAATGTTGGTTAGGTTGGACTCATTGAAAGTCATATGGTTGGAGGCACCTGAATCTATGATCCATAAATCAGACCTTGAGTTGAAACATTTGAATGAATGATGAGCAAAATCTATAGATGAGTTGCAGGCTAAAATACCTGCAAAATTAACAGACCCAGTATTAATGTGTGCAGCGTTTGGATTTCCCTTTACTGTGTTGCTAATCTGAAATTGACTGAGCAGATTCATCATCTGATTGTACTGGTCTTTTGTGATATTGGGGCCTTTCGCATCCATTATTGAATCAGGTTCATCTCCATGAGTATGTATCAAATCTGATGTAAATCCATGAACATTTGCTACTGTCCACTTACCCTTATTGAGCCCAGGATTTTGGTGTTGATGCACAGAAGCATTACGAGAGATAGGAAAACTTTGATAGTTTTGTCTAGGTCCACTAGATGCATTATTCTATGGATAACCATGGAGCTTTAGCACCTATCTTTGGTGTGTCCAGGTCTTTTACAATAATCACAAAATGGCTTGCTATTGTTAGAATTGCCTACAAAATTCTGACCTGAGTAATTTGTCTTGTAAGTCCCAGTATTCGATGGTCCTAAATAGCTCCTAGAGCCAGCGAAATTGACGTGAAGTGAGGCAGATTCCATTACTATGCGATTATGCTGTTTGAATTCTCTTTGTTTCTCCTCTTGGATCAAAATAGAGAAAGCTTGGACCAGGGTAGGTAAAGGATTCATCATCAATATGCTTCCCCGGACAATAGTGTATTACTCATTCAAGCCCATAAGAAACTGGATCAATCTCCTGTCTTGCTCAGCCTTGTATGTCCCCTCCTTTGCACCACAAACACATTGACAACTACATTGGACTCGAAAGGATAAATTGTTGAATTCTTCCCTGAGTTTCTTCATACGCATATAGTAGGTAGTAATATCTATAGCTCCTTGTACCAAATCATTAATTTCCTTTTGAATTTGATACAGCTTAGCACCATTCGTCTGGTCATATCGATCCTCTCTTTCCTTCCACAATTCGATGGAATTTGCAACATACTTAACACTTTCAGCTATCTCCTTAGATAAGGAGTTCAAAATCCAAGACGTCACCATATCATCACATCTCTCCCATTGACGTAATTTGGCTGCATCATCCGCAAGTCGCTTGCAATCACCAGTAATGAAACCCAGTTTATTTTTCACTGATAGAGCTCGGAGAGCACTTCATCTCCATAAACGGAAACCCAATCCATCAAAAGGTGTAGGAACCAACACCATGCCAGGGCTATCAGAAGGATGCATGTACAAAGCAGAAATCGCATCATCGCTAAATTGATGCACAGTAGTCGGTGCTACGTGAATTTGTTGGTCATTCAATTCGTTTGCCATTGAGAGAAACTACGAAGAGGAAAACCCAGAAAGATTGAATCTCGTTCAGGCAATTCATCAAACAGTTTGTATGTAGAAGATAGAGTGACCCTAAGTAGAAAATTCGAAGGATTTGTAAGATTTGTGGGCCGAGAATATTGAAGCAATTGAAGATATGAGAAAATCTAGTGGTTCTGATACCATATTACAATTGAGAATTCAAGGATCTCCATTAATGGTGGATGAGAGAGAGAAGAGCTTGGCAGAGAAAGAAAGATAAAATGTAACTGCTTAATTGAATTACTCAGTATGTCAATTTATACAAAATGTCTAGGAAAGATCTAGAAGCTCAGCTAACATCACTACTAACAACGTCTTACTGATCTAACTTGTAGAGTTAACTACTTGAGTCAGGTAACCGACTCTTATTTATTAATACACGCTAATTAATTTAATACGCCCCACCACTACTTGCACCTGGGATGCAACAATAGGTCATTCAGAATCATCAGACCAAGATAAACATAGAACAAGCAAAAAGGCGTAAAATGAACACACTGAGCTAGAAGTAACCTATAAAGATGACATGGCTCAATAATAAGGGAATGATACAGATATGATTGCAAATGTTCTCAATCTGGTAGAGGTATAAAACACGCAACGCATGGCTAGCTGAACTTATGAAAAGCAAGCAACCACCCATCTTCTCTTTTCTGAATTGCACTGCAAAGATCAACAACCATCAAATTCATCTCTTTTCCCAGCTCTATACAGGCCTCTGTATACTGTCAACAGAACACATTTGTTCGAATCAGCTCATTGCTATATGAATTGTTCATCCAAGAGATGAAAACCTGTTTTCATAATTAAAAAAGGAAATGCAATTTATCGACAAATTTGAAAACAAGTACTTA
Source organism: Capsicum annuum (assembly GCF_002878395.1). Taxonomy (NCBI): domain Eukaryota; kingdom Viridiplantae; phylum Streptophyta; class Magnoliopsida; order Solanales; family Solanaceae; genus Capsicum; species Capsicum annuum. Next base: position 192,137,212 of record NC_061113.1, read on the forward strand.
TAAAAATATAAAAACTCGACAGAGATGATAGGCATTAGGTTATATTTTAATGAGTTTAGCCTCATCAGCTGGTGGACAACTGAAAAGATAATGTGAATATTCTCTGCAAGGTTCTATTCACCCCATCCAAAAAGTAAAAGAAAAAAAAGGGAAAAGATAAATTGAGATACAACATACAAGTTTGTTTCTCTATGTGAAAGCCAAAGCAAATAAGTGAAACAAATACAAGATTTCTGGATCATTATGCATCCTAATGTCTATATAGAATCTTGAGTCAGCTATAAAAACTCCAGCTTGTCATAATTATTTTTCAAACTATGGCAGAGGGTCAATTTTGCCCCAAAACTTCGCCAAGTCTAGATATTGTCACGCCCCAGCCTAGTAGGGGCAGACACAAGGATCCATTGGCACCTGCTATACATATATTTTATAACTCATGGTAAACCTGTAAAATAATAGATGACAGAACAGGTGATACGATCAGTATACATATATATTGTAGGGCCCTCTGAGCCAAAAAATATACAACATGACAACATCAATAACGTCTAGGAAGCATCTAATAGTCTGTAACTACATAACTGACACATACCTAACAATAAATACATAACCAAAAGTTAGTCATCTGATAGCTCTAGATAGAAATGAAGCGCACCAAAAGATCAACTGGAACGGCAACTGGGCCTACTGAGGGTCCTGTGAACCTGACACTGCCTTTATAGAAATGCAGCGCCTCCGAAAGTAGGGACATCAGTACATATACAGAGTGTACTGGCATGTAACGCAGACAATAAAAAGTAGGCAAGTAAGAATACTCAAATGAATCAACTATCAAAGATTAGCAATCATGAGCACATGAACATCAGAAGTAAAATCTTAAAACTGAAATTGTAGTCTCTGACCAACCTGAGTAATCCTTATATAGCGTCCAATCCGTTATTTATTTATTTATTTACATATAATACCTAAAATTAGCCTAGATGATATCTTGCATTTTCTATAGTACATGATGACCTACTGAAGGCGATCTATGACACCTGAAAGGCATATGTTGCCAATTTTCGTAACTCTGTGTAATCTTAATAACTATACATTGCAGTCTGTTTGTAGGTTACGTCCTCCACGCGCTCCAGTAAGATCTGCCCGTAGGCCTGTAAGTCATATACTGGTTTAGTCAGCGGAACCAATGCATGACATTCCAGCTAACTACTGTATCTCATGTGCCACAAAAGGCTCCGTCTCAATTCTATTGCATGGAATAGCGTTGCGTCATATGCACATGGCCCTATAAATACCCACCCCTCACTGTAGAATAGATTATAATCAGCTATAGTTATAAAGGCATGTGACATATGAGTTTATCATATGTATCTTTCACATAAGTTAGTGAAAAGCTTTTTGTTTTCCATGAATCATAAGGTATTCTATGTTTATCAAGTACTTACTTTCGGTTGCAACTATGTGATCAATATAAGTGGAGCCATGTTGTGTCCAATTGCTTCCTTTTAACTACATGACAAATACCATGTTACTTCTAAGAGTTTCAACTAAAGAAACATACGGTCGTATGAATCATTATGACTTTTGACTTGAAAAGAGTAATAATAACTCGCACAGACTTGGAACTTAAAGCAAATGAGTGACACATTGTAGAAGAAGACTTCATTTTCATGTATCGTATAAGTTGTATCGACCTCTATAAGGAAAACATATGACTCTAAGTCGTGGCTCAACGACGAAGGAGGTTTTAGCTTCACATACCTTTCTTCTTGACTTGTTCACTTACATAGTGTCGTCGATGCCTTCAAACGACAATTTAATCTATATCACATAATCATATAAGACCAATATAAGCAGCTAACCAAGAAGCACGGCTTTACTGGCAACACAATAATAGCTCATATGCGACAAGCTCGACAAATATGATAAATAAATAAATAAATAGTATATCGCCACACCCTTCCTTTCTCCTACTTCCCAAATGGAAACATGGCCTTTTTACGAGGTCAAGCTTACTGCCCCAACCTTACTCCACAACTATGTTGTTTGGACTCTCCAAAAATGTTATTGCACCCGTATCAGATCCTCCAAAAATGCATTATTTTTGGAGGATCCGACACGCACGCAACAACATTTTTTGAAGAGTCTGAGCAACATAACTCCACCATAAATAGCCCCTTTCTCATCTCAAATAAACATATACGCTTGAACTGACGGCTACCAAACACCGTCCCGTGAGTTCTTAATCAAATAGTGTAAAAACAGTCTCACGAGCTTGGTAGATGAAGAGGGAGTTGAAAACTTATCTTTTATAGCCAAACCCTACTAATTTCCTTGCTCAAATACCTCTTGAAAAGCTCAGCTCGAAACTAGAAACGAAGATGAAGCTTTCACAAGCAACAAGTCGATAACAGTGAAAACTGAGCGCAAACTATGAAGGGTCCTTACCTTGGACCTTGGAAGAGAAAGAAATCTCCTTGGAGAGCTTATGGGAGTCTTAGGTGAAGAAATAAGAGAGTAATGACCTTTAAATCAAGTTTTAGATATATATAAACGTTCAGCCGACTCAACTTTACGGAACGGATTACGGCCGTAAAACTTTTACGGGCGAGAAAGTGGTCGTGGATGGCCATTCACGGCTGCGGATTCCACCAGTGATGGTGGTGGTTGATCTCTGATTCAAAAACTCAACTTTTCTCACCTTTCTTCCACAGTCATGGAACCACTTATATGGACATAAATTCCACCGTGGATGGCCATGTCCTTGGACAAATTCACTATTTAGGAAGGTGCTTCGATGCATGTCGAGAAGTACGGACTCTATCTTTATTTCACGGTCATAAACCACCTTATATGGTCTAATGCTTAGCTTTAACGTGTAGGTGAACCACCTTGGATGTCACGTCCTTGGACAAGTTCACTATTTAGGAAGGTGCTTCGATGCACATATGGACTGTAAAAGTACTTGTATGGTCGTGAAACCCATCAAGAGTTAGGTCACTTTTTTTTTTTGAGATAAAGGTAACTTCGTATTCACACCAAAAGATTCATCATCCAACAAATGATGAATTGGAAACTTACATCCCCAGAGTGATGGGCACACCCCAAAAAGGGTATTTTCACACTTTTATATAAAATCAACTAAATCTACTACATCCCTTACCAAATTCTGTTTACACCAAAAAAACAAAAGACATACAATTCAATCTAATCATCTGTAAGCTAGTTTTTTGCCCTTCAAAGTACCTAGCATTTCCATAGAGTCCACCACATGCACGCTGGAATAGTCTTCCACCAGATCTCCTTCCTTCCTCTGTTTCCAATTCCTTTCCGACTGCTAAGTAATTCCAGAGTTGCTTTAGGCATCAACCAGTTGATGCCTTTGACTTTGACATATAGATCTGATCTTTTTCAATTCTATGGAGTACCTTTGTACACTTATAATCTTAACCTTGTATGCTCAAATACTTCTTTAACGCTTGCACATTAAGGACTTTTGCCGACATCAACTTGATCGCACACGTACTATAAGTTACAAGATGTTATAGATATGCCCTCTGTTAATAATTGGAGTTAACCACGCCCTCGCTGTTACAAACTGACACATAACCACGCCCTCGCTGTTACAAACTGACACACATTTGCCCTTATTTTCCAATTCAGCAAACGGAATCATGGGCGGAACCACCTTAGGCGAAGGGTAGTCCGGTGCACACCCTTTGCAGAAATTATGTAGTGCACAGAGGATAATGTTAGCTATTATGAATGTATTTTTACTCATGCACATCTTAACACAACTGAGACAAAAGTTTGCACACCTTTCGCCACATTTCTGGCTCCGCAATTGAACCGAATCATTAAGAAAATAATAAAATCCATAAAAATAAAATGAAATAAGAAAAGAAAAAGTGGAATACCTAGTCTACTTCCTACACCTGCTAACCCGAATCCTAGCCTTACCTACAACATCATCTGCTCCAAAATAACTGCAAAATAACCATGCCGCCAACCTTCAGTTCATCCTTTACTCCATGACAGTATTCCTCTCCCCATCACCAAAGAAAAATCAATCCTCGCTTGTGCCTTAGAGTGAAATCACTACTTAAAAATTCCTTACCAGCAACATATATAAAGATAACCATTTCAATCAGGAATGATTTTTACTCTGTCCATGATAAAAATTACTGTTGTTCCACCCCATAATACAACAACAACAACATGCCCGGTGTATTCCCACAAAGTGGGGGTCTGGGGAGGGTAAACTGTATGCAGTCCATACCACTAGCTCAGATGAAGTAGAGAGGTTGTTTCCGATAGACCCCTAACTCATGAATCGGGACAAATAACAGTATAACAAACAAAAAACATAAAAGCAAACAACCAAAAGGGATATCACACTGCTAGATAATCAAGGAAATAAGACACCCACAAAGTAATACTAAAACTAGCTATTCAAAATCATAGACATCACAAAAACACCACAAATAAGAGGCTACAAGAAACTACAGGCACAAATAAAAACAGAGCACTCTTCCCTATTATTATGGACGTACACTTACCTACTACCCCTCTACCCTAATCCACGTCTTCCACACCTTCTTATTAAGGGTCATGTCATACGTATGTTGTAACTGCCCCATGTCATGCCTAATCACCTCCCCCAATATTTCTTCGGCCTACCTCTACCCCGGGTCATGTCATCCGTAAGCTGTAACTGCCCCATGTCATGCCTAATCACCTCCCCCAATATTTCTTCGGCCTACCTCTACCCCGCCTAAAACCATCCATAGCCAGCCTCTCACACCTCCGTACTGGAGCATCCGTGCCCCTTCTCATCACATGCCCGAACCAACTGCAATCTCACTTATCGCAACTTATCATCCACCGAAGCCACTCCCACCTCGAATAATCTCATTTCTAACCCTATCCCTCCTGGTAAGTCCACACATCCATCGCAACATCCTCATCTCCGCCACCTTCAACTTTTGAATGTGGAATTCTTAACTGGCCAACACTCCACTCCGTACAACATAGTCAGTCGGACTGTCACTCTATAGAACTTACCTTTAAGCTTAGGATGCACCTTCTTATCACACAGAATCCCGAAGCGAGCCTTTATTTCAACCAGCCTGCACCAATATGATGTGTGACATCCTCGTCAATCTCAACATTTCCCTGAATCATAGACCCAAGATACTTGAAACTCCCCCTCTTCTGAATGGCCTGAGAATCCAATTTCACTACCACGTCAGCCTCATGCGAAAATCATTAAACATACATTCCAAGTACTCCGTCTTGATCGTGCTCAACCTAAATCCTTTAGACTCAAAGGTCTGTCTCCAAATGTTCAACTTATCATTAACTCCTCCCCGAGTTTTGTCAATCAGTACAACATCATCGGCAAATAACATACACCAAAGCACCTCCCCTTGAATACACCGCGTCAAAACATCTATCACCAAGGCAAATAGAAACAGGCTAAGAGTCGATCCCTAATGCAACCCTGTCAAAACAGGAATGTTCTCTAAATCTCCTCCCACCGTCCTCACACGAGTCTTCACGCCGTCATATATGTCCTAAATCGAAGTATTGTACGCCACGAGCACCCCTCTAGCCATCAAGCACCTCCACAGAATCTCCCTAGATACTTTGTCAGACGTCTATTCAAGATCAATGAACACCATGTGCAAGTTCTTCCTCTCCCTAAACTGCTCCACTAATCTCTTCCCAAGGTGAATGGCTTCAATACTCAGCAAATTGGCATGAAACCGAACTGACTCTCGAAAATAGTCACGATCCGCCTCAGCCTCAACTCTACCACCCCTCTCCAAGCTTCGGGCATCTTTGCTACCCTAAATATGATGTAAACAACCTTGTCAGCCACTCCAAACCTGCCCCGCCATTGCTCTTCTAAAAATCCACCGGAATCTCTTCTGGCCCAATCGCCTTACGCATCCTACGAATAGCACCCTTGACTTCCTCAACCTTGATATGCCTACAATAACCATAATCGTGACACCTCTCTCAGTTCTCCAAATCCCCCAGCACAAAACCTTTATCCCCCTCATCATTCAAAAGTCTATGGAAATAAGACTGCCACCTCCTCCTAGTGAAGGCATCCTCAACCAATACTTTGTCATCCTCCTGCTTAATACACTTTACTTGGTCAAGGTCACAAGCCCTCCGCTCCCTAGCCTTGGCTAGAGCTATTAATACGGGTCGTCCCAGCCCATTTGAGCTAGCCTACATGGGCTTTAGAGTTTGACGGGCCAGGCCGGGCTGGCACATCGACATGACAGGCCAGAAAATAGCAAGCCCAACCCATCACACTGTGGGCTGCGTGCCTCCACGGGCCAGCTCACTTTTTAAAATATATTATTTTTATAATATTAATTTAAATTTTAAAATGTTAATTACATAAATATTTACACTATAATATTATATAAAGTTACTTTTTCTCAATCCCATTTGGAATCACTCAAAGGCTGGACAAAATCAGGAGAACTTTCCTTTCCTCTGGCAAGGGAACAAAGAAAAAATAGCTTTTCACCTAGTCAAATGTAAAGATATCACCAGAAGCAAGAGACAAGGAGGACTTGGCATCAGAAATTTGAAGCATCAAAGCAAAGCTTTGAAGCTTAAATGGCTTTGGAGATATTCACATGAACCTCAGACTTTATATGGAGCACTCATTAAGAGCAAATATGGGGAAGAAGACAGTTGGGGTTCCCAAGGAGGTCACCACTCCATATGGAATCAGTTTCTGGAGGTCCATAAGATGTTTTTGGTCCTTTCTCAAAGATCATTCTCACATTAGAGTGTTTAACGGAAACTGGACCAGGTTTTGGGAAGACAAATGGATTGGAATAAGGTGCCTCATAGACCTGTTCCCAGACTTGTTTGTCTTAGCTCTAGACCGACAAAGAATAGTAGGTGAGATGTGGACACAATAGGGTTGGGACTTGAGGTTCAGAAGAAGTTTAAATAACTGGGAGATACCTAGACTTCTGGAACTATTTAATCTACTGAAAAATTTTCAGGGGACACAAAATGGAGTTGACCGATTATGGTGGATTGAAAACACAAGTAGAATACAGGGTTAGTTATGCCAACAAGATTTTGAATCAGATTGAGCCACAACTCAATTATTGGCCTTGGAAACATATCTGGAAAATCAAGATACCTTACAAAGTATCTTGTTTCACTTGGCTTCTTGCCAAAGAAGCAATTTTAACACATGAAAATCTGGTCAAAAGGAATATTGCTTTGTGCTCCCATCTGTTCATGCACTCCAGCATAACAGACCAACTATGGAAGATTTTCATCAATCTCAGAAGCATAGAATGGACAATGCCAAGAAAGATTGCTGACACTCTTTTTAGTTGGGAGGAGGCAGGAAGTGGTGTAGGGAATAGAGAGAGATGGAGGATTATTCCATCATGTATATGGTGGACTATCTGGAAGGAAAGAAATGATAGATGCTTTGAAGATAGAAGAAATTCAGTCCAAAATATTAAACTTAACTGTAGTTTGCTATTCTGTTTTTGGTGCACCAAATTGTATTGAAGTAACACTGAAGCAATCCTAGATGCCTTAAGCACCATTTAGGTCTGACTCTCTTTTGGTAGATTTTGTAACTATTTCCTTGTAAATATGGGTTTTCAGAACTACCTAAGTACTGCATCAATACAAATGTTACCTTGTTAAAAAAAAATTACATGAAGTTACTACTTGTTAATCAAGTCTCAAATTTACAAGAAAAAAAATCCTAATAATCTGTGAAATTGAATAACTTTTGACACCAAATTCAAACCAAATAGAGATGTTGAAAAACAAACGAAAAAGTTAATGAGTAATAATATAACTTGCTAAATAGCAATATCAACCTAATTTTATTTTAATTGATCATAAAAAAAAAGATGTCAATATTTAGTCCATTAAAAGTGAAAATGAACTCTTAAAAAAAACTCTCATGGCACTTATGACATGTTCAACATCGTCACGTCATCTTCATCAAACATATTTGATTCCTTAAAAGATTTTGTATTTTAATTATTTATATATTTTATAAACATAACAAATATTTAAATATCTATAATGATCCAAATAGACTTTGAGTTTGGACTCCTTTTTTTATTCTTAGTACTCTATTCTATTTTTTAATATTTTTTGTTTGGCCCACGGACCATTCCAACCATATTGCTCAAGCTCACGAACCAACGGGCTTATTCGGGCAGGGCTAAAAAGCCATGTTCTTAAACGGGCTGTACAAATAGTAGCGCAGCACTATCGAATTATAGGCTGGGCCGGGCCAAGCCTAGCCCATATTGACGGCTCTAGCTTTGGCAAGCCTATACAACTTCTTTTCCCCATCTTTCTCCTCTAAAGCCGCATACAAGCACTCGAAAGTTGTTGCCTTAGCCTCCGTAACCACTAACTTAGCCTCTTTCCTAGCTAACTTATACTCCTCCTTATTCCACCCCATAACATTAAAAAAATTTGTAGCTTTACAAATACAGGGGTAAAAGTTTAGTGACGACACGTGAGATTAACCTATTAATATAAATCATCTGCCAGGGGAGCAATTAAATTAAACAAAAAGAAAGCGAAAATTACAGAATGTACCTGAATTCAATATGCACGAATTAGATATTTGCTTATACTTGGTCGAATTTGGATATTCATTGTCAGTGATGGTGCATATGTCCAGCAACAAATCTGACAAGGCCTGTTGAATTTTCACTTAGTTTCCATATACTATTAATGGCTTAATTTCCTCTCAAAGATCCCATATAATTCACTATGTCGCAATGACATCACCTTGGCCAACAACAGCCTTCTATTACACCCCCAAGAAAAATTCTTCTTTCTCAATGATCAGTGAACCATCCTCAATGTTTTCCAGAGCAACATCCTAGTGATCTCAGACAGCTGCCTCTCAAAGCAGCACTTGCCTCTAGATACTGCTTCTGCTTTTCTGCCAAATATGTGGCCTCCAACAATGAGTTTGTAAGGCACATACCGTCCAGAGGATTCTTCATTTTCTGACAAATGTATGCCATTTCTTTCATCTGAGAATAACACTTCTTTTTCTGTTGCCTCTGAACTCATTGAGCTTTGCTGCAATTTAGGATTAGCAAAAAAGAAAAGGTGATAAAACTGAAAATGACGAAAATAAGATAAGAGAGACCTTTTTTCAAAAAGAAAAACAAAAAAACAAATCAAATTAATCAAGCATTCAATACAAGATATACATTTTGTTTTGTCTCTAGTCTTCTTTCCAGTGCTTGTCTTTACCTATTTGGGTGCCTATGTAGTTTATCCAAAAATTTAAACACAAATATTCAGAAGAACACACATACACATATCCAGAATTACCTGAAGGTTGTCAACTGCACATAGCATACAACCACTTTATAAATCAGACACGACCAGTACATAGGCACCGCTTATCAGATTCCTGAAAAAGGAATAACAAAAAGGATTATGTACACCTGAGAACCTCCAGGTCAAAAGATCATCAACGTTAGAGTCAAGAGAATACTATACTAATTAAAAACTTTAAGCAGAAAAACAGAGTTAAGAAATACAGAGAGTTGGTGGCTTACAGCAATTTGCCAAAGGGAATTCTGAGGGTACACAAGCTACAATGTGCAGCTCCATACAAAAGTCCATATTCTGTTGATACACACGGACCACGGAAGGAAGCCAAAATAGTATCAGAGAGATCATATCCAGCCTCTAGCTTGTGTTCAACATAAATCTTTTTTTCTTAAGAAGCAAATCATACATAAAATGAGCTTCCTGGCACTTATTTTCTTCATCTAGTATACAAATCAACGATTTAAGATTATAGCGACAAGGGACATATTTATTGGCAAGCATATCGTGGCATATCTTCAGTGCATGAACACTCCAATTATTAGCACAAAGAGAACTGAGAAGACTTTCATATGAAGCCTTAGAAGGGGCCAATCCTTTTTTGAGCATTGTGTATAAGAGGGATAGAGCATCCATGAGCCTTCCATGCTTGCATAGACCTCTTATTAAAGTGTTGTAGACAATGTTATCTGGAAGACAACCCTGTGAATTCATTTTGTTGAAAAGACCAACAGCACGATCAATCTCACCACTTCGGAAATGCCCATCAATTAGAATAGTAAAAGTAACTTGATTTGGTTGGATGCCTTCATTTTGCATCGCATCAAGGTGCTTGTATGCATCTTCCATACTCTCTGCCCAGCAAAACCCAGAAATTATGCCATTGTACAAGTACAAATTTGGCACTAGGGGAATGCTCTTCACTTTGTTTATCAGCCGAAGAGCAAGAAATTTTATTTGTTCATGAGAGCTGACTGAGATTTTCAAACATTTTTCCTTGGGCAACATAGCACTCTGATGAAGTAGACGGAACAACATTTCCTTAGATTCTTCATACCGTCTCTGTGGAACAAGCCATTTGCCATCAAGTGACCTAATATTTCTAGAAACGCCACTGACCAAAGTAATATAAGTCACCAGGTCCCGCTCAATCTCACTTCTTTCCATCAAATCAACCAACTTAAATGCGAATTCAAACTCTCTCTTCCTTAAGAATTGTTTTATAAGAGAAGTATAAAGAACAGTATTTGGCATGAAACCCTCTTCTATCATTCGATTGAGGTATACACAGCCCTTCGCTATCATGTTTTTCTTAACTAACCCACTTATAAGAGCAGTATAAGCATAGCGACTTGGTTGAACTCCATCTTCCAACATTTTCACAAAGAGCTCATGGGCCAGAATAGCTTGCCCATTTCTTGATAGAGCATTAATCATTGTCACAAACATAGTTTCATCGGGATAAATTCCAGCCTCAAGCATTCTCCGGAAAATTCCAAGGGCCTCGTCTATTCTCTTTTTTCTACCCAAACACCCAATGATGGAGTCATATATAGCAATACTAGGCTTCAATCCACTCTCTTCCATTTGGTCCAGAACTTCAACTGCTGATTGTATGTCACCCTGTTTACAGTATTCATTTACCATAATCAAGAATGTTGCTTGATTTGGTACTTGACCTTGATCTTGCATAACTTCAACAAGGAACTTGGCATCCTCATGTAGTCCCTTTTGGAAAAGGAACTTGATCATGGAATTATAAGCTGACAGTGAAGGCTGAAGAGAAAGGTTTGCCATCTTATCCATGCAAAGCTGAGCATAACCAAGTTTTCCTCCTAGACACAAAGCAATCATGTATATATTGAAAGCAACACCAGCAAGAGTTAAGTTTCTTGCCCTAATTTCTCCCAAGAGAAGATCAATATCAAGCATGATATCTGTGGTAACTTTACGACTGGTAGGGCTAGGGATGTAAGAGAGGTCAATACCACAACCGTTCTTGGCAATAGCCCGCAAAAATGTGCATGCTAGACTAATCTCTGACCCTCTTGGATAATTGCTGATCAAGGTAAAAAACAAAACATGGTCAGGAACCAATCCAGTGCACATCATCTTCCTGTATATATCATCTACTTCCGTTAACCGATTCTCTTTATAAAGTGCAGAGATTAAAGCAGTATAAGAGTGAACACTGGGAGCAACATTGCACTGAATGATGTTATCTAATAGTGTCAATGCACAATCAACTTTATGATCCTTGCAATAATTGACAATCATGATTTGATAACTTACAGCATCAGGTTCTAATCCAAATTGAACCATCTGCTCATGCAACACCCAACCCTTGTCGAACATGCCCAAGTTCATAAACCCATTTATCAGCGTGTTGTAAGTATACATATCCGGTCCACAGCCCAACTTCATCATTCTGAAAAACACCATCATAGCTGTTGTCATTTTCTGGATTTTGGAATAACCATTGATGAGAGTCGTGTACATGACTTTATCCAGAACAAAACCATAAGACTCCATTTCCATGCTCAATAAATGAGCTTCCTCGACTCTACCCCTCTTACATAACGAAACTACCAATGTTTTAAACAAATGAACAGTGGGCGGTAGCCCTCTATCACACAATACATCAAGCACGTAGAGAGCATCGCTTATGTACCCCCGGAAGCACAAACCATCCACTAACTTATTATAACAACCGAAACTGAGTAATACATCAGCATTATCAGCGTCCACAAAAACATCAAACCCATCCAAGAATCTATCTACACCACAAAATCTCTTAATAAGCTCATTACACGAACTACTGCAAGGCACCAACTTCAACTCCAAAAGTTTTTCAAAAAGCAACTTAGCTTCGTCCAATTTACCCAAATTACAATAGCAAATCACCATGGAATTCAATAAAGAATGGTTCAGCTCAATACCTCTCTTCAAAATGCAATCTTCATAAACAACCTCAGCTTTCTGTGTTTCTCCAGATGTCACAAGTTGCCGAATGAGAAAACCATAGCTAGTTTCAGCAGGCTCAACGCCACGAGAAATCGAAAATTCAACGGCAGAGAGAGCTTCAGAGAGTGATGATGATTGGTTGATGATTCTCCGGATCACTTTCTGAGCTGAATCGAACAACCCACGAAGTATTAAATTCTCTGCAAGTGAAAAACACAATGTCCTGTGATTAATTAAGGATGTGGGAACACATGATGTTGGCGTTGCTTCGGCAGGTAAAGGGGAAGTAGTAAAAGGTTGTCTCTTCGTTCTTGAGAAATAGAAGCACAACCGATTGTGCAGTCTATGTTTGGTCATTCTAGAATAGAGAATGGCGTTGTCGGGTGATTTTGGTTTTGACCATATGACGGCAGAGAGAGGGAGTGCCGAAGTGCACCGTAGAGCTCACACAGTTTTTCAAGTCTTTTCCTCTTTTTTGTGCCTACCGGGGTATCCAAACTTGCGCCCTCTGCTCAAATGCCATTTTCTAGGGTGAAATTTAAAGAGGTCCTCAAAAAAAGAGTTGAATTTAAATGAGGGGAAAAAACAAAGTTAATAGACTGAACTAACGTGCAAAAAATAAATTTTATATGTCCTACATTAGTGCAGGTGAAATTTAAAGAGGTCCTAAAAAAAGAGTGGAATTTAAATGAGAAGAAAAAACAAAGTCAATAGACTAAAATAACATGTAAAAATAAATTTTATATGTTCTCCAAATATATACTACTTTCGTAACTTTAAACAGTATAGGCTTTGATATCAATTGTAGGGGCATGCGTATAACTTGTATGGCAAAATAGATCTATTACAAGTAAAATGGATCTATTTTTATTTGTGCGTGGATATTTCTTAACTTCTCTAAATATTTTTATTTTGAATTTATTTATGTTACTATTTTTATTTGTGTGTGGATATTTCTTTACTTCTCTAAATATTTTTATTTTAAATTTATTTATGTTAGTTTTATCGATATTCATATCTTGAGGGTGATTATATGGTAATTAGTTAAATGTTTTACTATAGTATTCTTTATTTGTTTCCCTTAGTTTTTGTAATTCTTCTATATTATTTTGAAAGTATTCTAAATATTCTATATCTTTTGTTTCAAAATATCTAATTAGATTATTTTTCATAAGTTTTTCTAATAATATTATTTCTTCCATATTTTATCTCCAATCTTTTAAATATTCATAGTCTATCATTTTATCCTATAGTAATTGAAGAGTTACAAATTTTGTATAATAATTTATCATAATTGTACTGTAATGTATATCTAATTCTAGATTTTCAATGTTATTTATTATCTTGTGTTATTCTTCTTGTAACGAGTTGTTTAAATTATATAAACTATCACATGTACTTTTTCTTAAATTTTCTAGGGTTTCTTCTATCCATATTTATTTTTTTTTTAGATTTTCCATTATTTTTCTAATTCGATTTCTATAATTAATTTCTTCATTTAGATTATCTTGATTTTCTCTAGTTTCTAATATATTCTAACATTTCTTAATCTGAATAATATCCATCTGGGTAATTATCCAGGTATAACTGTTCTATCCAATTTATAGTTTCAATTTCATAGTCTAATACTTTTTCTAATATTATTTTTCTTAATATCTATAATTTTTATATCTTTAAGTATATATAAGATTAAGATTTTAAGATTATCTATCATTTAAAATTGGCTAAATACTTTATTATAATATTTTTTAGTTGTTTGTTTTAATCTCATTGATTCTTCTATATTTTCACTAAGAAATTGTATATATTTTATATCTATTTTCCAAAATTTTAAATATACATAATTTATCATAGTTAGTGTGTGTGTTTGGTATGTAAGTATTTATAAGAGTAGCTCGGTAGGTGTGGTATATAATTAATTCTAGTCATAAAATATCTATCAAATATTTTTTTTCAATATGATTTTTCTTATATCTACTATTTTTATATCCTTAAGTACATATAAAACGAGTATTTTAAATTTATCTACCATTTCATCAGATAAATAATTATCCATTTTTCATAAAATTGCTATTTTCAAAATATTCCCTTCAATCATGCACATAACAAAATATGATCACTTTAGATTGTTATATACTAGATTATTCTTAAATAACATATTCTTCGGTCACTATTAGCATGGTAATCTGGATACTTTTCCCTTAAACAGCGTCTCTACTATGGTTACTCCACTATCACGGTTTTCTTGCCTCACCGGTTTCACCTTTAGGATGGCATAGTTCTTAGGGATTTTTCTCCTTTTTCACTTTGCTAATAAACTTCTTAACATGCTATTTTTCGAATAATTCTATTATAAAGCAACTAACATGAACTTATTTTATCATATCATGATTGTTAGGAATTTATGAATTTAGCTATTCATAATAGTAAATGAATATACCTGTTCTGATAGTTTTGATAATTCTAAGCTTTGTTCCTCCATAGATTTTTTCATTGAAATATACCTATTTTTTAAATAATCAAATTATTTGTTGTAGACAAGAGAGAGTTTTTTTCTTCAATCGTATGAAGGCTTACCTTCCTCTGAGCAAATGCTCTTCTATTTATATTTTTAAGAAAACCCGTAAACGTTTTACATTTTTATATCTGTCCTAATCTATTACCTACCTACTTTACAAAAGTCTTTACACCTATCTATAAAGGTAGAAAAACTTTACAAAGGTCCTAAATTATTTCTACAAAAGGACAAAACTTAGTAATAGCATTTTGCCAAAAAGTTAAAAAGTAACTAATAATTTACGTAAATGAATTAGGAAAGATATCTAATCTTCCATATGTCATTTTCTAGCATTAACTTATCTTCTTTATGTCACTTCATTAACTTGTCTTCTTTTTATTATTGCTCCGTCTTCTTTTATTTTTCATATCTTGCATCTTCCAGCTGTTGATTTCTTCTTCTATTCCATTTGAACTTCTGGGATAATATTATCTTCTCCATTATATTTTGAACATTGATGGTCTGGATATTTATGTCCAATTAACTTGCAATATCTGGTTAATAATTCTTTCGAAATAAATTTTTCTCTAATGGCTCTGGCGATAGGTTTTTTTCTCTGAATTGAGTAACGTCAAGATCCATTGCCTAACGTCTTCCATATCTGCTTCTCATAGTTCCTTTGAATTTGAGTATACTATTACATTACCTCTTGAATAATAACTTCATGTGGGATTTCTGTTGCGATAAGTGTTTGTTAACTCTTAAAGAATTGTGGATAGTCCAATAATTCTCTTATTTGCATAAATTTGGTATCTCAATTCTTGGTATTTCTGGTTATGGAATAATATCTTCTGATATAATCATATCTTGGGTCATTCCTATTTTTACAACTTGTATAGATTACCTTTGGTTATTCTTTTAAAAATGTTAAATGAACCATATATTTCTAGTATATTGGATATTTCATTTCCGTCTTGGGTATATATGGTACTAAGTAGTCCATATTCGTAACAGGTTTTAACTAGACTTGGTTTGGTTTTGGGTAAAGCAACTAGCTTATTGTATCCGGTTAGCTTCTGGGTTATGTAATTCGTATGTGATTCTTGGATGTTTAGAGCTCTGAGGTTGATATTTAAGAAGGTTTGTATTTTGTAAATATTTTCTATGTTTGTTCGGGCTGTATAGTTGTAGGTCGTTTTGTCTTGGTTTAAACTATCTCAGTATGTGGTAATTTGTGAGGGTATGAACATAGGATCTTTTGGTGTATTTGGAATAAATGGTTTATCAAATAGCCTATTTAGGTTCATATTTGTATTTTTCCTAACTCCTTTGCTTGTACCTGCAGAAGTAGATTGATAAACATTATAGGTTTTATAGAGTGTCCCAACATCTCCTTCTAGTTTTGGAATTTTAATGTCTTCCGATCGACGTAGCTCTGCACACTGCTGAGTTAGCTGATTTGTAGCTGCAGACTTCAGTTTAATTTCATTAGTCTTTAATTTTTCTATTTCATTACCCATACTGTCCACTTTCATTGAAAGCGTAGTTAGGGTGTTGAATATCTTTTCTAGAGTATCCTCTTCTATTATATCAATCTGTGTAGCTTTGTCTTGATGTGTAATCTGCAATAACATTTTTGTTAGTACTAATTACTTCAATTGTAAATGTGAAATTTAATATATTCAAGACTAGTCTCCGAACCTCTTTTGTTGTAACTAAATTTTGTATTTTCTTTGTTAGTCAGCAACGTATCTGTGTATTATCTGTTCGTACAATAAACTTGTTATATACAATATATGGCTCAAATGCTAATAAATATTTATATAATGAGCATAATTCTTTTCTATTTATTTCCCATTTTATTTTTGTTTCATTAAACGTACCTGAGTAGTATCTACAATGGTGCTCTAATTTTTCTTCTTCATATCTATATTTAAGTACTCCTCCATAACTACATTCACTGGCATCTGCTTCTACTATATATATAAATTTTCTATTTTTGTCTGGAAATTGTAATTTTGGTAATTCTTTACAAAGTATTTTTATTTTCTGAACTTGTTTTTTATCTTCTTCGTTATAATTATATTCTACATCTTTTTTTAATTTTTCTGTAAGGGCTTTAGATTTTCTGCTAATTTTGGTATATATTCTCTTACTTGATTTACTAATCCTAAAAATGATTGTAATTTCTTTTTTGTATCTAATTCTTCTTTTGAATTTATTATTTTTTGTACTATATATTGTTGCATTTTTACTCCACTTTTATCTATTTATATTCCTAAAAATTCTATTTAATTTTTCATAATTTCAGTTTTCTTCTCATTTAAACTTATTCCCGAATTTTCTATTATATCTGTAAATTGTTCTAATAACTTTAAATGTTCTTTTTTTGTATATAATAGTATATCATCTATGTATACTATACAATTAGGTAATTGTTTAAAATAACTATCCATAAAATGTTGATATCTACCTGGTGCATTTTTATATCCAAATGGTAGTACATTTCATTCATAAAATACTTGTGGTACCGTAAATGCGGTTAATTTCTTAGATTCTTCTACTAACTTTAAATGGTAAAATCCTGATTTACAATCAAATTTACTAAAGTAGTTATATCCTTGTCTTATTTTTAATATCTTATTTGGTATTGGGTAATTATATGTCATAGTTTTTCATTTAAATTTCTATAATCAATAACCATTCTACTGTTTTCTTTTTTTTGTTCACTATGTTTATTTACTATAAATGATGGGCTATTATGTTTACTATTACTTTTTTGTATGTATTGATTTTCTAATAATTCTTCTATGTGCATTTTAAATTCTTTTAAATCGTCAAAATTATATGTTAATGGTTTTTGAGTTATTATGCTATTTTTATCTATTAATTCAATTTTTATAGTGGTTTTATGTTTTTCACATCCTTTTAATGGATCTTCACTATATAATTGTTTTAATTTTTTCTTAATTATTTCTATCTTACTTATTGAAAATATAGTTATTTTCTTTTTATTTATTAAAAATACGACCAATTCTATTGTATCTTCAGTTTTTTTTATATTTTCTAATTTTTGTGTAATTTTTTCACTTTCTTCTATCCAATCAGTTTCCTTTCTTATTTTATTAGTAATTCTTTTTGCTCTTACTTTTTGTTTACATGGTGTTGTAAACCACCAATCTGTTCTAGTTATTATATGTGGGTATAATTTATCTAAAAACGGCATTCCTAAAAGTATATCTTTTGATATTAACTCATAATTATAGATTTCTTCTATTGTTAATATTTTATACCATACTTGTGTTTTTACATTCTTAGCTTTATAAGTAATTAAGCTTCCTTCGTTATTAAATCTTTTAACTATTATTGGTGTCTTTAATTTATCCCATTTACTTTTTGGTAAACAATTATATCTACATAAATTAGCTTCTGCTCCTGTATCTATCATAGGCGTATAATATCTACTGTAATAACCTTCTACTACTATCTCCATTAATACATATATTTTCATATCACGTTAAAGCTCTTCTTAAGAATAATTTCTCTTTATTATATGTTATAGATAATTGTGTATGCTCTATATTATATGGTTTTACTTGTTCTAGCCATTTTATTCCTAATATTATGTCTGTTTTTTGCATTTCTTCCTTTATTTCAAATTCTATTTTTATTTTTCTAATTCCTATTGTTATTTCTTTTTCTGCTATACTTTTAGTGTTTATTAAGCTTCTTGGTAGATCTGAGCATATATTGTTGTCAGATTTTATTTCCTCATTTTTTATTAGATATCTTGGTATATAATTTTCTTCTTGTCCTGTATTTAAGAGTATTAAATATTCTTTTTCATTTATTGTTCCTGTTATGTAATATTCGTTTAAATTAGTTGTTGAACTTGTTTCATAACTTTTGTTTTTTTATGAACTTGATGATTCTGGTTTTTCATAAGCTATTCTTTTTGTTGTGCTTAGTCTATCATTTATTATTTCTAAATTTTCTTCTATATCTATGTCTCTATAATTATAATCATTATTATCAATTGTTTTTACAAATTGTTCAAAGGGACTTTCTATTTGTATTTTGTTAATTTTATTTTTTCCTGTTATTTTATACTTTGTTATTAATACATATAGATTTTTACATCTTGCTGTAAATATTTTACTTCCTGGGTTAGTTTTATTCCTGATATTTTTCAATATAATACTAATGATTTATCGATATTTTTATCTGTTATTGCTACTGAATAATTTGCACTTATTATAAATTTAAATTTTTGGTATATTAAATTCCTTTTATGGCAGTTTTCTATAGGTTTTATAATTCTATCATCTGCTAGGTATAATTCTATTGGTGTATCTATTCCTTTTCTGAAACATGCTTTTATTAATATCTCTGTACCTTCTAGGTGTACGTATTTTATTGGGTCTCTAATTTTTATGTCGTTTATTTCTTTATTAATTATCCTTTTTGTTACTAGTGGTATACTAGCTTTACCTTTTGCATATCTACAGTCTATTACATGTTCTTTTTGGCTTACTACGTAATATTCTTCTTTTCTTTTACTAAATATGCTTTTTATTGTTGGTATTTTAAATATTTTTTCTACACTTAAATCTAATTATTTTCCTTTTATTTCATCAAATATGTGACTATCAAATATTATTTTTTGATCTGTTCCTTCTTCACTTAAATATTCTTTCTTTGTTATTATTTTTATATCTTCTCCAGTCATTTAGTTCATCTAATTCACTATCTATTTCACTATCTGTTTCATTCTCTGAAATTTCATATATACTATGTTCACTTTCTAATTCGTAATCTATATAATCTATCTGCATATATTCTGTATTTTCTATTTTCATCTAATTCACTATCTATTTCACTATCTGTTTCATTCTCTGAAATTTCATATATACTATGTTCACTTTCTAATTCGTAATCTATATAATCTATCTGCATATATTCTGTATTTTCTATTTTTATTTTTGATATTTGTTTATTTTTTGGATTGTTTGATAATTACAATCTCTAGCTAAATGTCCTAATTTTTCGCAATTATAACAAGTACATTCTTTTATAAATTTCTTTTTCCTATATGGTCTTTTATGTTTATAATTTTTAACATAATATTTTTTTCTTGGTTTCTTATATTTATATTTTGATTTTTTGTATTTCTTATATTTCTTATGTCTTTTTCTTTTTTTATAATATCTTTATTCGCATCCAAATTGAGGTGCTACTTTATCTTTGCAACATGCTAAATTTCTTATTAATGTTTTTTCCATTTTTATTTCTTCTCTATATTTTTCACATAAGTTTCTATACCATTGTTGTAAAAAATTTATTCTTGCTCCTAAAGTATCTACTATTTTTGCTTCATACCAACTTTTTATTATTTTTGAGCTAAATGGTTCAGGTAATTTATTAAAATATAATTTTCTTATTTCTTTACTTTCTTCTGTATTATATGTTCCTTCATAATAATATTCTTTAAATACGCAAGTATACTCATCTATATAACACATATTACATATTGCTAATTTTAACATTAAATTCCTATTTGTATCTTTCTTTTCATTTTATTCTTCTTCTGTTGTTGTCATGCTGCTAAATTCGTGTTTTATAGCTATTTCATATTTTTTTAATAATTCTATAGGTGTTAATTTAGTTGTAGTTGTTGATGATGTTTCTTCTGTAGGTTTGTCAGTTCTTAATACCCTTTTACTATTTTCAGTTAGATTTGAAAATCATAATTTCACTATTCCTATTAGTGTTCTTTCTATGTATTCTGGTGCATCTGTTACGTTTGTATTATTATCTAATAATTGTTTTATCATATATCCTATCCATAATTATATTATTTTTTCTGTATCTATTATACAATCTAAGTCTAAAAAGTTATAATTTTTATTAACTATTTGTTTTGGTGTCCATTTGTCATATTCATCTTTTAGATTATATCTTTTAAATTTATTCTTATAATATGTAGGTTTTCTTATTTCTGATGTTCTAGGTATTATGTTTTCATCTTTTTTTTTATCAAGAGTATTTATTTCCGTGTTTCCATTTTCTAAGTTTTCTTCATTAATTAATTCTTGTTTTTCATTGATTTCTAAATTTTTTGTATTTGTTAAGATTTTTGTATATGTTTCACTATCTTCCGAATCATAATTATCTGTTTCTTCAACATCTATTGTATTTATTTCTAATTCCCTGGTTTCTATTTCTTTATTGCTTATTTCTAATTTTTCTTTAAATTGATTTATCTCATTTAATAATTTTTGTTCTTTATCTTTTCCTTTTTTTTCTTTCTGTCTTTTTTCATACAAATCTTTTAGCATTTGTAGTTCTTTTTCTAATTCAGCAATCCTACTATTTTTAGTTTCTTCTATTTTTCGTATTTCTTCTGTAGTTTGTTGTTTTATTTTTTCTATTTCCTTTTTTCTATCTATTTCTTCATTTTCTTTTTCTATTCTTACCATAGCTGTCAATTTATCTTCTAATTTTAATTTTTCTTTTTCTTACAATAAATATAAATGTTCACCTATTTTCTTATACCTTCTTCCTAGATTAGAAAATACTATTTTTATTTTTAATCCTTCATGGTTTTCATATATTTTTTCATCTATTATAAATTCTTCTTTGTTCATTTTTTATTTAATTGTTAATAGATCATGTTGGTATGTATATTCTAGACTATCTATTGTCGATTCTAAATTTGATATTTCTTCTTTTTGTGCATTTATTGAGTTTTTAGTAACTCTGGTAATTATGTTATATTGCAGTCTTTCTATCCTTATTTTTAATTCTTTACATTTTTAGATATTATTTGCTTTAATTCTTTATATTTTGGTAATTTTTGTACTTTATTCATCTAAATAATATTTTCGGGAATATCTAAATTTAGTTTTATTAAATAAGTCAGTCATAATTAATAAATTAATCAAATAAATTCTCCAAATATATACTACTTCCGTAACTTTAAACAACATAGGCTCTGATACCAATTATAGGGGGGTGCGTATAACTTGTGTGGTAAAATAGATCCATTCTAAGGATCTCCAACATTTAAATTTTTATGGGGAAAGTATATCCATCTATTTACAAACTAAATGTACTTGAACATAAAATATACTGTATAAAATATTTCTTTCTAGTTTTAGTTATTTATCACTTTTTTTTCTTTTCTTATTTACTTCTCTATTTTTTTCTTTTTTCTTTTCTTTTTTTATTTTTTAATGATTCTTTATTCATTTAATTTTTCATAAATTTATTTTATTTTTAATTTTTTACATCATACTCTAATTCACATTTAATCTTTATTTTATATACTTCTTTTTTTCTTCTTATTTATTTATTTCTTTTTTTATTTATTTCTTTATTCATTTTTTTCTCCACTTTTTTCCTACTTTTATTTTTCTCTTCTTTTTTATTGGTTTATTTTATTTTTGCATTTTTGTTTTTATTTTCTCTTTGATTTTCAATTTTTTTTTATTTCTTATTCCTTTTCTTTTTTTATTTATTTCATTATTTTTTCATTAGTGAACTTGCACGTGCTTCGCGCGATTATAAAAGACGTTAATAATTTTTTTATGAATTTAATTGAGATAGAAAAATAAATTTGCGACATGTATATGCTTACAAAATGAATTCTTAGAGTGACAAAATAACAAATATAAATATTTTTATTAGAATTACTTTTTCTTAGTAAAATGTTTTTTTTTTTCAAAAGTTTCTTGTGTAAAAATAAAAGAAAACACGAAATGAAATGTATAGAAAACAAAAATTAAAAAGATGAAACAGAGTAAATGGTCATGCAATTTGTAGTTATCGTCAATTGAATTATATTTAGGTAGTGCAACCTTTATATTCCGTCCCAGTTCCACTCCCTCCTTTCCTAGTGTTCCTCCAAAAGCACACGAATTCAATTCTATGTTCTCCCCATGCTATAAACCTCAATTTTCTACCATAATATTTTCATGATCACCCAACCTATAAATTGAGGAAAAAGCTTCATCGATATAAAAAAAAAGACTGATTATGTCACGAGACACATTTATTAGCTACTTAATTTTTGTCAATTTGATGGTAGTCGAGTTGATTGAGCAAGAGATCTCTCAAATTGAAGTTCTAATTTGATATTATCTACATGTGTTTCTCAGTCTAGCTCATTGCACTAACTTATTTAATGTGATTTATGAGATTTGCAAGATTTATATCTAGCGCACGAAAAAAATAGACTGCTACGAATATTTTTTCTTATTACAAAAAAAGAGAAATTAGTGCCCCCAAAATTATAGGTATCAACATTTAGTAACCAAAGGTTGACCTTGGCACCTTTTTAGGTGCAAATATTTTTGTCTCTTAAGAAAATATATTAAACCTTTGTTACTCATAATTAATTTACTGTTATAAGATATATTCAATCCTTTTATGGATCAAAACAAAAAAAATGTTCATTGAAAATATTAATTCTAATTAATCTTTTAAAAGTTCTCTCTCAAAGAATTATGATTGATATAATTCCAAAAACAAAGATTACGACCCATAATTCATATACTCCCTCTATTTTAAAATAATTAAATTGTTGAGATATTTTTAAGTGTTCAAAATAAGTGAATTTTTTATAGTCCAGGAGAATTGTTGGAACTATTTTTCATATTTATCCTTTCATTTAATGAGGTTTTTAAGTACTTTATATTTTCTAGAAAAATAGATTAAGAATTATTTAAAGGATAAAAGTGGAAAGTAGTTTATATATTATGTTCTTAGATATTTTTCTTAAAAGGTGTGTCATATTAATAATTTAATTATTTTAGAATGGAGAGAATATAAAACACGCACACACGAAAAAAGTAATAAAATTGGCAAAGGATGCAAAGTACAAAGTAATAAAAGATCAGCTTCATTAAAAAAAAGTTTTTTTTTTTTTTTGGTAAATAAGAAGTTGCATTTAATTTAAGGGGTCAAAGTATGCTGCATAGGGGTAGAGTTTTGCCCATGTATGTTAATATTACAAATTCGGAATTTTCTTTCAAAATAAGTTCCTATGCTATCTGCTTTAAAAGTCTCTAAAGCATATGGGGGAACTTCAAAAACTTGTAGGCCTGCATTCTGCGCATTTCTTATCCCTTGTTTATCTAAGCAATCTGCTACTCTATTTTGCTCTTTTCATGTGTGGTTCAGCGTCCTGATCTGGATGCGGGTCATTAAATAAAAGTTGAACTAACTTGTCTATTAACTGATGTAATTTGATATACGGACATATATTACATAATCATCAATGATTTTAGATCTTCTTAGTCACATATTTGTGTATATAGATGTATTCTTATGTGTATAAGTATGGGTACATAAATATTTGTTAAGATATTTTATATGTTAGTTACAAGTAATAAAAATATTGGTTAAGACTAAAAAGGATGTGAAAACTAACCAAAATATAATTGAGATGAAAGCAATGACCATCATAACCAAAAACAAAAGATGGATAAAAAAAATACATTTTAATAGTCATCACTGTACAATAACTATTTCTAATCTATTACAATACATCAATAAAGGTCTTTTTTGCGTCTTCTTTCATCAAAATTCTTATCAAGTCCAAGAAAACTAATGATATATTCATTTAGATCATCCAATATATTTTATGTTTAAGCAAACTTCCTACTAAATTTACGTGTTACACTTATTTACTATCAACATCATCATTGTATTTCTGCTGCTAACCTCTATATTAATCATAACGACTATCTTGTTATCATATTTCATAGTTAAAAACAAAATATACTATGAAATTGATAAATTAAGAATGAAATGACAAAAAACAAAAGATAAAATGTATAAATAAATAAATAAATAAAGCATTACTTTACTACTATATATAAGTGGGAGTAGCAAGCAGCCGGCGGCTATCATGTCTGTTTTTAGCTGTCTGCTTGTTCCATAATTTTATAATATTACCTCTAATTAATTATTATATGTCATTTACGTATTAAAAAATTAATAATATTTAATAAAAAGGTAAAATAGACATTTATGACATGTTTGTTTCAGCTGCTTCAATCATTATTTTACTATATCACCCTTAATTAATTATTATAATTCATTTAAGTATTAAAAATAATATTAAATAAAAGAAATAAATAGACATAAAATGATAAATCAACTCTTGACGATTTAAATTAACTTGACATCTTATATGAGGCCAGTTAAATTTTTTCACACGTATTTTTTATAGCAATTTTGCTATATCAATTATAATTAGTTATTATGAGTCATTTAAGACATGTTTGCTCTGCTACTTCAATCGTGATATTTGTTTGACTTTTGAAATTATATCAGTGTCGCTTAAATTGGAATAGAAGAAAAAGTATTATAATTCACAATAATTAAAATTTTAAATTGTATTTAAAATATAATTGACTATCAATGCCACAAAACTTTGAACAAGGAGAGTTTCATAAATTACAATGACAAAAAAAGTATTATAAATTACAATAGCTAATGACTTAAAAAATCCAAAAATATATTAAAAATATAATTGATTATCTAAATTTTAGTTTAGTTATTTTATTTATCTTGTTATATTTTTAAAAATTGTGTAAAAAAAATATAAATTACAATAATTAATAATTTATTTCATATAAATTGTGATAGAGGGATATTACTTGAAAATTACATAGGAAGTCGTATAAGACATAATATATCTATTTCATACGTCAGATATCCGTACCCCCCTACAAATGGTATCAAAGCGAAGTAATTTAAAAAATACGGAAGTGAGATATATGTTAGAGTTATTGTTAGAATTATTAGAATTAGAGTTATTGTTAGAGTTATTAGAATTTACCTATAAATTATTAAATTAATTATGCGAAGACCATTTAAAAACAGAGAAGCTTTTAGAAAAATTAAAGAATCTTTAATTAGTAATTATTCAGAATATATAAGTCTAAATAAAACAAAAGAAAACCCACAAAGATTAGCCTACTTAATTACATTAATATCTAGTATTGAATCAAAATTAATAATACATTTAAAATCTAGAAGAATGAAACACATACCACCTAATTATGATAAAATTATATTTAGATATCCGCCAAGATATTATAAATATAATTTAAAATGAATAAAGTACAACAATACAAAGAATTAAAACAAATTATCTCTGAAAAACGTAAAGAGTTAATAAGAATAAAAAGACTACATTATAACATATTTGCCGGAGTTAGTAAAAATTCAATAAATACACAAAAAGATAAAATATCAAAATTAGAATCACAAATAGATAGTTTAGAATATATATATCAACATGAACTATTCACAATAAAATGAACAAAGAAGAACTTATAATAGATGAAAAAATATATGAAAACCACGAAGGATCAAAAATAAAAATAGTATTTTCTAATCTAGAAAGAAGATATAAGAAAATAGGTGAACATTTATATCTAATGTTAGAAAAAGAAGAATTAAAATTAGAAGATAAATTGACAGCAATGGTAAGAATAGAAAAAGAAAATGAAGAGATAGATAGAAAAAAGGAAATAGAAAAAATAAAACAACAAACTACGGAAGAAATATGAAAAATAGAAGAAACTAAAAATAGTAGGATTGCTGAATTAGAAAAAGAACTACAAATGTTAAAAGAGCTGTATGAACAAAGGCAAAAAGAAAAAGAAGAAAAAGATAGAGAACAGAAATTACTGAACTAGATAAATCAATTTAAGGAAAAATTAGAAATAAAAAATGAAGAATTAGAAATAAATAATATAGATGTTGAAGAGACAGATAATTATGATTCAGAAGATAGTGAAACATATACAGAAATATTAACAAATACAAAAAATTTAGAAATCAATGAAAAACAAAAAGAAATTAATGAGGAAAACTTAGAAAGTACCCACACAGAAATAAATACCCTTGATAAAAAAGAAGATGAAAATATAATACCTAAAACAACAGAAATAAGAAAACCTATATATTATAAGAATAAGTTTAAAAAATATAATGAATATGACAAATGGATACCAAAACAAATAATTAATAAAAATTATAACTTTTTAGACCTAGACTGTGTAATAGATACAGAAAAAACAATACAATTATGGATAGGATATATGACAAAACAATTATTAGATAATAATATAAATATAACAGATGCACCGGAATATATAGAAAGAACACTAATAGGATCAGTAAAACTATGGTTTTCAAACTTAACTGAAAATAGCAAAAAAATATTAAAACTAATAAACCTATAGAAGGAACATCATCAACAACAACTAAACTAACACCTATAGAACTATTAAAAAAATATGAAACAGCTATAAAAGATGAATTTGGTAGTACGACAACAATAGAAGAAGAACAAGATGAAGAAAAAGATACAAATAGGAATTTAATGTTAAAATTAGCAATATGTAATATGTGTTATATAGATTAATATACTTGCGCATTTAAAGAATATTATTATAAAGGAGCATATAGTATAGAAGAAAGTAAAGAGATAAGAAAATTATATTTTAATAAATTACCCGAGCCATTTAGTTCAAAAATAATAAAAAGTTGGGAAGAAGCAAGAATAGTAGATACGTTAGGAGCAAGAATAAAATTTTTACAACAATGGTATAGATCTTATGTGAAAAATATAGAGAAGAATTAAAAATGGAAAAAACATTAATAAGAAATTTAGCATGTTACAAAAATAAAATAGCACCCCAATTTGGATGTGAAGAAAGATATTATAAGAAAAGAAAAAGACATAAGAAATATAAAAAATCAACATATAAATATAAGAAACCAAGAAAAAGATATTATATAAAAAATTATAAATATAAAAGACCATATAGAAAGAAGAAATCTATAAAAGAATGTACTTGTTATAATTGTGGAAAGTTAGGACATTTAGCTAGAGATTGTAAATTACCTAAAAATCCAAAAAATAAACAAATATCAGAAATAAAAATAGATAATAAAGAATATATGCAGATAGATTATATAGATTATGAATTAGAAAGTGAGGATAGTATATATGAAATTTCAGAAAACGAAACAGATAATGAAATAGATAGTGAAATAGATGAATCAAATGACTGAACAAGATATAAAAATAATAACAAAGGAAAAATATTTAAATGATGAAGGAACGGAACAAAAAATAATATTTGACAGTAACATATTTGATGAAATAAAAGGAAAAGAATTAGATTTAAGTGTAGAGAAAATATTTAAAATACCAACAATAAAAAATATTTTTACTAGGAAAAAGGACAAATATTATGTAGTATGCCAAAAAGAACATGTAATAGACTGCAGATATGCAAAAGGCAAAGCTAGTATACCACTAGTAACAAAAAGAATAATTAATAAAGAGATAAATGATATAAAAAGTAAAGGAGATCCAATAAAATATGTACACCTTGGAGGTACAGAGATATTAATAAAAGCATGTTTTAGAGAAGGAATAGATACACCAATAGAATTATATTTAGCAGATGATAGAATTATAAAACCTATAGAAAAAAGCATAATAACTACCGTAAAAGGAAATCTAATATACCAAAAATTTAAATTTACAATAAGTGTAAATTATTCAGTAGCGGTAACAGATAGAAATAGAGATAAATCACTCGTATTATATTGAAAAATATCAGGAATAGAATTAACCTCAGGAAGTAAAATATTTACAGCAAGATGCAAAAATTTATATGTATTAACAACAAAACATAAAATAACAGGAAAAAATAAGATTAACAAAATATGAATAGAAAGCCCATTCGAACAAATTGTAAAAACAATAGATTATAATGATTATAACTATAGAGACATAGATACAGAAGAAAATTTAGAAATAGTAAATGATAGAATAAGTACAACGAAAAGAATAGCTGATGAAAAACCAGAATCATCAAGCTCATAAAAAAGAACAAGTTATGAAACGAATTCAATAAGTAATTTAAACCAATATTACATAACAGGAAAAATAAATGAAAAAGAATATCTAATGCTTTTGAATACAGGACAAGAAGAAAATTATATAGCAAAATATCTAGTAAAAAATGAAGAAATAAAGACTGATAATGATATGTGCCCAGATCTACCAAGAAGTTTAATAAATAGTAAAAATATAGCAGAAAAAGAAATAATAATAAGAGTTAGAAAAATAAAAATAGAATTCGAAGTAAAGGAAGAAATGCAAAAAGCAGATATAATATTAGGAATAAAATGGTTAGAATACGTAAAACCATATAATATAGAACATACACAATTAACCTTAACATATAACAAAGAAAAGTTATTCTTAAAAAGAGCCTTAACATGAAATGAAGATATATGTATTAATGAAGATAGTAGTAGAAGGATATTACAGTAGATATTATACGCCTATGATAGATACAGGAGCAGAAGCTAATTTATGTAGATATAATTGCTTACCAGAAAGTAAATGGGATAAATTAAAAACACCAATAATAGTTAAAGGATTTAATAATGAAGAAAACTTAATTACTTATAAAGCTAGGAATGTAAAAATACAAGTATGGGATAAGATATTAACAATAGAAGAAATTTATAATTATGAACTAACATCAAAAGATATACTTTTAGGAATGCCATTCTTAGATAAATAATACCCACATATAATAACCAAAACAGACTGATGGTTTACAACACCATGTAAACAGAAAGTAAGAGCAAAAAGAGTTAATAATAAAATAAGAAAGAAAATATAAAAAATACTGAAGATACAATAGAACTAGTAGTATTTTCGATAAATAAAACAGAAATAACTATATTTTCAATAAATAAAATAGAAATAATTAAGAAAAAATTAGAACAATTATATAGTGAAGATCCATTGAAAGGATGGGAAAAACATAAAACTACTATAAAAATTGAATTAATAGATAAAAATAGCATAATAACCCAGAAACCATTAACATATAATTTTGACGATTTAAAAGAATTTAAAATGCACATAGACGAATTATTAGAAAAACAATATATACAAAAAAGTAATAGTAAACATAATAGTCCAACATTTATAGTAAATAAACATAGTGAACAAAAAAGAGGAAAAAGTAGGATGGTAATTGATTATAGAAATTTAAATGCAAAAACTATAACATACAATTATCCAATACCAAATAAGATATTAAAAATAAGACAAATACAAGGATATAATTATTTTAGTAAATTCGATTGTAAATCAGGATTTTACCACCTAAAGCTAGAAGAAGAATCTAAAGAATTAACCGCATTTACGGTACCACAAGGATTTTATGAATGGAACGTATTACCATTTGGATATAAAAATGCACCAGGTAGATATCAACATTTTATGGATATTTATTTTAAACAATTATCTAATTTTATAGTATACATAGATGATATATTATTACATACAAAAACCAGAGAAGAACATTTAAAATTATTAGAACAGTTTACAGATATAATAGAAAAATCGAGAATAAGTCTAAGCGAAAAGAAAGCTGAAATTATGAAAAACTAGATAGAATTTTTAGGAATACAAATAGATAAAAGTGGAGTAAAAATGCAACAACATATAGTACAAAAAATAATAAATTCGAAAGAAGAATTAGATACAAAGAAGAAATTACAATCATTTTTAGGATTAGTAAACCAAGTAAGAGAATATATTCCAAAATTAGCAGAAACTTTAAAACCACTACAGAAAAAATTAAAAAAGGATGTAGAATATAACTATAATGAAGAAGATAAAAAACAAGTTCAAAAAATAAAATTACTTTGTAAAGAATTACCAAAATTACAATTTTCATATGAAGATAGAAAATTTATATATATATATTAGAAGCAGATGCTAGTGAATATAGTTACGGAGGAGTACTTAAATATCGATATGAAGCAGAAAAAATAGAACACCATTGTAGATACTACTCAGGTACGTTCAATGAGATAGAAATAAAATGGAAAATAAATAGGAAAGAATTATGTTCATTATATAAATGTTTATTAGCATTTGAGCCATATATTGTATATAACAAATTTATTGTATGAACAGATAATACACAGGTACGCTGGTGGTTAACAAAGAAAATACAAAATTCAGTTACAACAAAAGAGATTCGGAGACTAGTCTTGAATATATTAAATTTCACATTTACAATTGAAGTGATCAGTACTAACAAAAATGTTATTGCAGATTACATATCAAGACAAAGCTACACAGACTGAAATAATAGAAGAAGATACTCTAGAAAAAATACTTAACACTCTAACTACGCTTTCAATGAAAGTGGACAGTATGGGTAATGAGATAGAAAAGCTAAAGACTAATGAAGATAAACTGAAGTCTATAGCTACAAATCAGCTAACTCAGCAGTGTGCAGAGCTATGTCGATCAGAAGACATTAAAGTTCCAGAGCTAGAAAGAGACGTTGGGACACTCCATAAAACCCATAACATTTATCAATCTACTTCTGCAGGTACAAGCAAAGGAGTTAATCGACCAAGATACCAGAATATGAATATGAATAAAATATTTGAAAAACCATTTACACCGAAAACACAAAAAGACCACTTGTTCATACCCCCACAAGTTAGCACATACCGAGATAGCCTAAACCAAGATAAAAAAGTTTACAACTACACCGCCCAGAAATACATAGAAAATATCTACAGAGTACAAACTTTTCTAAACCATAACCCCAGAGCTACAAACATCAAAGAAGCAAACACCAACTATATAACCCAAAAATTACAAGGATATAACAAACTAATTGCAGTACCCAAAACTAACCCAAGCCTAGTAAAAACCTGTTTTGACTATGGACTATTAAACACCATATATACCCAAGACGGAGAAGAATTAACAGCTATGGAAGAATTATACAAGATATTCACCACCTACAAAAGGATAACGAAAGGAAATTTATTTTACATAAAGTGTTATACTGCACCGGCAGAGCTACTATATGACGAAATAAAACCAGTTATACAAGTTGTAAAGATAGGACTAACTAGAGATATGATCATACCAGAAGATATTACACAGCAACCGGAGATACCCAGAATTGAGATACCCGACTTCTACGCAAATAAACGACTTATTGGACTAGCTACGATTATCCAAGAACTAGCAAATAATTATACTAATGGAAACCCAATATGGAGCTATTATTCGAGAGATCATCAAATGATTTACTCTAATTCAAAAGAGCTACGACAAGCAGATATGGAAGATGTCAGACAATGGATAATGACATTACTCAACCCAGAAAAACAATCTACCGCAAGAGCAATTAAAAAAGGATTTATTTCAGACGGACTACTGACAAGATATTGTAAAATAATTGGACACAAATATCCAGATCACCAATGTTCAAGATGTAATGGAGAAGATAACATTATTCCAGAAGTACATCTAGAATAAAAGAAGACAAAATGCCAGCTGGAAAGATAGGATAAGAAGCAATAATGGAGATATAGCAGATACGACAAGATCTACGGAGACAAGATATTGAATTATTGTACAAAGTCTTTAGACTTTACGTAAAAGTTGTAATAATTGTAGATTTTTAGGCTTGTAGGTTTGTAGAAAATTTAAAGGCTAGGTAGTAGCCTCCTTTTTTGACTTTTTATTAGTAGTTGTTTTACATTTTAAAAAAACGTGTGAAGATTGTAAAGTTTTTCATTCTATAAATGAAGGCAACTGAAGGCATTGCAAAGTAAGCCTTCATGCGTTGAAGCAAACACTCTCTCCATTCCACAACAAATATTTTACTCAGTTAATTAAATAGACATATTTCAATGGAAAAAGCTATGGAGGAACAAACTTCAGAAATATCAAAACTACCCGAACAGGTATATTTATTTATGATTATGAATAGCTAAATTCATAATTTCCAACAATCATGATATGATAAAATAAATTCATATTAGTTACTTTATAGTAGAATTATTCGAAGAATAATATGTTAAGAAGTTTATTAACAAAGCGGAAACGGAGAAAGATCCCTAAGAACTATGCCATCCTAAAGGTGAAACCAATGAGGCAAGAAGCCGTGGCGGGGAGTAACCAGAGTAGAGGCGCTGTTTAAGGAAAAAAGTATCCGGATTACCATGTTAATAGTGACCGAAGAATATATTATTTAAGAATAATCTAGTATATAGCAATCTAAGATGACCATATTTTGTTATGTACATGGTTGAAGGGAATATTTTGAAAAAAGCAATTTTATGTCAAATGAATAATTATTTATCTGATGTGATGGTAGATAAATTTAAAATACTTATTTTGTATGTACTTAAAGATATAAAAGTAGTAGATATAAGAAAAATCATATTAGAAAAAGCATTTGGTGAATATTACATGACTAGAGTAAATTATATACCATACCTACCTAATTACTCTTACAAATACTTACCATGATAAATTACATAGAATTTTTAGAAAAAGATATAAGAAACATACAGTTACTAGAAAAACAGATAAAAATAAATATAGACAAATACATGGAAAATAAAGATATAAAATACATAGAATTTCTTAATAAAAATATGCAAGAACTACTAAGGCTAAAACAAACAACTACAAAATATTATAATAAAATCAATTTTAAAAGATAGATCATCTAGATTATCTTAAAGTTTTAATATTATATATACTTAAAGATATAGAAATAATAGATATTAAGAAAATAATATTAGAAAAAGTAATAGACTATGAAATTGAAACCGTAAATTGGCTAGAACAGTTATACGAAGAAATTTACCCCGAAGGATATTATACAGGTTAAGAGATGTTAGAATATATTAGAAAAACTAGAGAAAATCAAGATAATCTAAATAATGAAATTAATTATAGAAACCGAATTAGGAAAATAATGGAAAATCTAAAAGAAAAATTAATATGGATAGAAAAAACCTTAGAAAATTTAGAAAAAAATACATGTGATAGTTTATATAATTTAAAAAACTCACTAAGAGAAGAACAACACAAGATAATAAATAACATTGAAAATTTAGAATTAGATATACATTATAGTACAGTTAGGATAAATTATTATACAGAAATTTGTAACTCTGCAATTACTACAGGATAAAATAATAAACCAAATAAATTAATGAATATATCTTACGTAAAAAGTAAATCATTAAAAGATATTGAAATAAAATTTAAGAAATACCCACGCACAAAGAAAAATAGATTCACTAGATACCTAATAAATCTATTTTATACGTCAGATATCCGCACCCCCTTACAAATAAAATATCTAAAATTATATAACAAATTTGATTGACTTTCTCAAATATTCTATCAGTGTCACATAAATTGAGATAAAAAGAGTACCATATATTATCTTAAAATTATGTAAAAGTAATGTAAATCAATAACTAATAACATAAAATATTTAAAAATGTATAAAATAAATTATTGACTTTTCAAATTTTATCTAAACCACATAAATTGAGATTAAAAGTAACATATTCTAGGCCCGTGCTGGCATGAGCTCCAACATCTATTACTATATATCAAAGAGATGAACATAAACGGAACTTACTTCCAAATGATCTCCGCTTCTCAGTTGACTTCTTTTTAAATCCAAAAACCTCCATTGTGTTTCAACATAAAATTTGACAAAAGCATCCACTTTTTGTGGTCATTGATTATTCTTAATGTCTTTGTTTCTTTTTTTCACTCTTTTAACAAATTTTCACTCTCAAAACATAAAATGAGAAAGGCAAATGAAAAGAAAGAGAAAAAGTGGAAAAATCTCACCAAATGTCAATGGTTCATTTTATACTTTGTCAAAATGAAAAAGTCAAATGTAATTGCAAAATTAATAAATAAATCATTGATTATTTTCTTATAGTTTCATAATTACAAAGATCTCACATAATACCTTTCTTAATTTGAATTTTAAGGGTGAATTAAAAGCTCTCTCTTTTTTTTTTTTTATAAAGGAAACATCCTCATTTAACGCAATATACCAGATAAGCAATGATCCATCACCATCAATTTTTCATAAATTTATCTGAATAGAACTTGTCGAAAGAAATTCAATGGTGAATTATTCAAATAAATAAGAGTTTCTAATAATTGTAATCATAATCAACGTAATTCTAAAGAAACAAACGGTTAAAAATAATTATGAAAAAATTATCTCGAGCACTTTCTCAGATAGCAAACAAATTTTCTCCCACCGTTAGATTAAGAGTTGAGAGATGATCAACAGTTTGAAAGCAGCTCGAAGTTTACATGGGTAGATCGCATCTCCTTTAAGAAGTGATGGTCTCCCCCTCCCATTCCTTGCTCAATACTTTAAAACGCTTGTCTTAACTGGGTTTCACTACATTTTTTTCTCCTTTTTTGTTAATAATAACAACCAAAAGGCGGTGGCCGACGGTGTTGATTGAAAAATTTTGTTGAATTTTGGCGGGCGTGTGGACATCACGCCCCTTTCAATTTCATGATTTTAACACCAACACCACCTGATAATGATCAATTATACCATAGAAACACTGGAATTAAGCATCCCCAATGTGGTTCATGACATTCGTCGTCTTAGCTTGCTGGAATGAATCTAGTTGGGCTCAGTCTAGTGATGCCGGTGATGATGAATTCATGGGAAAACCCTTCTTTATCATACACAACTGAACCTAATCATAATCCTAACCCTAAGAAAAAGCAGAAGCAATTCAATCACACATCTAATGGTTATTACATGGATGATTCACCGACTGTGACGTAAACAGCATCCGGTGATGCTTATTCCTTCAATCAATGAACGATTGAATTGACAACCAACATTGATAACCTCAATCTCAGAGGATATATAACTTACAACCTTGTATCTTACAACAAAATTGAGTTTCATGAGCTACGGAGTCGGCTGGTGGTAAAGAAGTTGGATGTAACATAAAGGCTCTTTAAATAATGAAGAAAAAAATTGAGGAGTCAATTGGTATTGTACGTGGATAGAGAAAGAAGAAAAGGTTCATTTATTTCATTTTTCATAATTAACAAAATTAATACGAATTAATGATACTAATTGTAGAGAAATATTAAAGAATTAACCAAAATATTTTGATATTAAAAATTCAAAAAAAATTAGAAAAAAGAAAAATGGGAATGAAGACCATTGAGAGGTGCCACATCAACAGCCTCTAATGTCTTCTTTATTATTATATATAAATTTATTTGTCTACTTCTTCTTTTTTCTTTTCTTCTACTTTTATTTTATCCCTTTGTTTCTTTTATTTTTGCATTTTTTTAATTATTTATTTTCACTTTGTTTTTCAGTGTCTTTATTTCTTGTGCCTTTTTTAATTTATTTTTCTTATTCTTTATTTTTTTCTCCTTTTTCATTCATTTTTTTCTCAAATTATAACACTCTTTGTTTTTTCACCACAATCTAATTTCATATTTTTACTATTTTTTCTCTTATAATTTTATTTGATTCTCTTTTCTTTTCATTTGCTTCAGCCCGTAATGATAACATCACATTATATCTATATATTGTCATGGTTTCATTGATATCTGCTTCAATTTTTAGTGAAACCTTGATGATACCATCATCGTATATCTGTATATCATCATGGTATCATTGATGCCTGTTTTAATCCTTCAGTTAGACCTCCAAAATGCCACTACACATGGTATCATTGGAATTTACTTCAATCTTTAGTGATACCATAATAATATATTTATATACTGTTATGGTATAATTGATGTCTGCATCAATCCTTCAGTGAGACTTACATGATACAATCATGATATATCTATATACTATTATGGTATAATTGATATTTGTTTCAATTCTTAATGGACCTCCATGATACCATCACTATATATCTATATATCGTTATGCTATCATTGTGTCGGCTTAAATCCTTCAATCAGACCTCCATAATCCATCATAGTATACATAAACTGACATGGTATCATTGAGATTTGCTTTAGTCTGTAATGATACCATGATAATAATTTATATATTATCAAGGTATCATAGATATTTTCTTTAATCCTTCAGCATGACCTACGTGATACCATCACAGTATATCTATATTATTGTCATGGTATTATTGATATCTTCTCTAATTTTGTACTCACACCTCCGTGATACCATCATTACATGAAACGACCTAGGCTTTGGCCCTTGAAAATTTCTTGAGCTTTGACCTCACTGTCTTGGTCACGACTTGAGGTGACGAGTCATATGGTGTGGTTATGGTTCTAGGGACCCAAGTCGTAACCAAACCAGTGTGTAATAGGATCTGTTATTCTCTAAGTACGAGTGGCTCACAACAAGTCATAAGACATTGTTATGAGTGGTAGGGTTAAGTCGTATGTTGTCCAGTGTCTAATCTCTTTAGGTTCTGTCTTGGATACGATTAGACCATGCGAGTCGTATGGTCAGGTCATGAGTGGGATTATGGAGTCGTAAGATGGACAGTGTCTGGGTGTCCAACTCACTTTTTAGGATACGACTCATGACTACGAGTCGTATGATATGGTGATGAGTCACTGGGTCGATTCGTAACCAATGACGACTTTTTTAGGTTTTGAAGCTGAGGGTATTCTAGATATTTCCCACTTAAATCCCTTAAGACCCTACGCTCATAAAACACTTTTGGGGTAGTCATTCCACACTTTGCAAGATTAAATATCTTTTTTACTCTCTCAAAATCCCATTAAGCAAAATTGGTTAGGGTTTCTCCAAAGTGGTCATCTAAGGGTTCAAGAGTCAATTTCTCTCCGTGAATCTTCATAATTCAGGCATGTGATTCTTCCCTCATTGTTAAATCACTAAAAACATATGTTTAAATCATTTTTCATGAGTCATTGATGGTGGTTTTGAAACCAAGGTTGAGGGGTTTGGACGCATATTTTTGAATATTATTTTCCATGATTTAAATTGTGACTATGCATGTTTTAATTATGTTTTTTCATATGTGGGTGCATGAAAATTGTGATTTAACTAAGGGGTCATGGTTAATCCCCAACTTGATGATTTTGCCTTGAATTTGGCTTTGGTAATAGTATGTCCTCAACCTGTTTGTGAAATTGTCAATGAGAATGATCTTGTCACAAGTTTAAATTGTGTTTTGAACTAATGTTTGGCATAAAAATGTTAATGATGTATGAATGGCTTTATAAAGGCCTTGATAGCCATAAATTTGATTTGAATTATAACCATTGGGTTTAATTGTCTAAATGGGTTCGAATCCTAAAATATTACATTAATATGATGTCTTTGTCTGGACAATAGGTTCAAATCACAAATAAGAAATTTGTTGATATGGCATATTGTATGCTTGGAAGTGGGGTTGGTAAGGCGATGCCAACGGGATGCCTTTGGTAAGTAACTAGATTGATGATTATGATTGTGAAATAAATATTTTAAATTGGGCTTTAAAGTGGGATGTGTAGCCGAGCTGTGAAAGTGGAGTCCCGAAGGACTAGCACTGGAAACTGCGCTAGCCAGTGTAGGTGTCTAAATGTCTAGGAAGTTCGAGTCTCTCGAATTAAATATATGAATATGAGGTTCGAGTCCCCCATATTATATACATTGGTGCTTAAGTCACCTTGACTATGCCGGGATGTTCAAGTCCCTCATAAAGACATATACGAATATGAATATTCTCTCGTTCGTTCGACTACGTACACTGGGAGATTCAAGTCACCGGAATTTCTTCTACTTTTCTTTCGCAGTGATCAGGTGCTCGGGTTAGTTCGCGAATTAACATTGAAGTAGTGAGCTTTCATATTTCAGAAAGCTTCATTTCATGGTCCTTATTTCCTATGTATTAGACCTTGTTTAGACTTTGTTTTGGCTTCAGTAAGGGTCATGTCTCGATAATTTATTAACACTCAGTTTTATAGAGGCTTTGTTGGATTACTGTGGACTTGGGTGGTTTGGTGGATTATTTCAGTGATGGATGGTTGTCCAGTTATTGGTGATTGGTATAGACATATAAAGAATTGTCACTGGTTGTATTTTTTGCTATCTTGTTTTATGTTTGGAATTCATCTAATACTTGAGGTTGTTGAGTTGTTTCAGTTAGGCGAAGGGGGTAATTTTTGGTCCACATAGGACTTGGATACCCATCACAGCCAGGCCCTGGTTTAGGTTTATCTAATGCGATAAACTCATATTCCATTGTGGAGCAAGCAATACATGTCTGTTTGGATGATTTCTAAGTGACTGCTCCTCTAGCTATAGTAAATACATATCCACTTATGGATTTTACTTTATTTGATTCGATGATCCAATTTACATCACTATATCCTTCAATTACCGCGGGATATTTATTATAATATAAAGTATAGTCTTGAGTGTATTTAAGATACCTCAAAACTCTTTTCATTGTTATCTAATAAGTTTTATTGCGATTACTTGTGTATTGACTTAACTTACTAATAGCACATTGTATGTCTGGCCATGTACAATTCATGATATACATCAAACATCCCAACACTTTTGCATAGTCCAACTGTAAGTCACTTTAATCTTTATTCTTTTGAAGTGCAAAGCTCATGCAACACCTAGGAAAAAAATTGAGTCCAAGTTTAATACTTTAAGCAAACATGATCCAAAATTTATAAAGAATTACGTGGTATACATATTTTATAGAGAATTATAGTGCATACATATACACATAACTATTGTGTATATAAGTTTATGATCGCAATTAGTAGGAAAAAGGAATTGAAAAGTTTCGAACCTTGATTTGCTACTTTCACGGGGCCCACTTTAGCTTCAAAAATATACTAAGTGATAAACAAAAAAAAGAGGGAACTTTTGGTAAGTACATTCTAGTACTTTGACTAAGAAAGAAAAAGGGAAAAGAAAAAAAAAAGAAAAAATATATATATATATATATATATATATATTGTTGGAGTTCACTGGAACTCCTGGAAAACATTAAAGGAAGGAGGAAAAACGTACAGGGCCTATTCCATCTCCTTCTTCTTTCAGGAAAGACAAAAAAAAAGAAGAAAATTGGTTGAGTCTTGCTCGTGATTCCAAAGCGAGAAGAAGTAATACTCCTGCTACTCCTACTGTTTTGTCCCATTTTCTTTGTTCAACATCAAGGAATCAATTTCATAGCAGTGTTGGGATTGAATTTCAAGAGGTAAATTTTCTATCCTTTCTTGAATTTAATTATGAATATGTATTTAGGGATAGTAAATTTGAATCTTAATACTAGCTCTTAAAATGGATTGCTTAATTGGGTTTCTTGAGAAAAAAGAAAGAAAAATTTGAAATTTTGATAAGAGAAGGGTTTTTTAGGGATTCCTATCGATTAGGCGATTTTACCCTTGAATTGGAATAAGTTGAAAAAGTTAGAATTCATTCCGAATTCTTGTTCGGAAATTCAATTGGTTTTGAGCATAGTCAAAGATTATTGGAATAAAATTGTTAAATGCATCTACGGGTCATTAATGAACATATATGTTATCCTTGTAGTTAGTAGATTGTCTATTGGATATCTTAAACTGGTGATTGGAAGGATAAAGGTTCGGAATACTATCGTAGCTAGTAAAGCATTAAGGTATGTAGAGCTAAACCTTCCCTCGCCGCCAAGGCACCACCCTACATCACATGCTCTTTCCTATTTGATGTTAGCATAATTCTCATGAAATACTAAAGTGGAATATTTATATTGCCTTACATATCATTCTCTCGATCTACCATCAAGCTTATAAGTATCTATCTTTCCCCCTTTGTGTTAAATTTCTATGACACTTACATATTATCATAAGTTTTTATACTTGAGAACCTTACAAATTAGGGGTAAACAATAATAGCATAGTTTTACTTGTATATAGTAGCTAAATAGTCATTATCATAACTCACATGTCATAGAAATTCAAAGCATTATTTGATAAACATTAACGACGGGAGGATACAGAGGTTTGGTTTGGCATATCGCTCGATATGATTTTGTGCATAGGATCGAGACCACACTACTATAGTGATCTCAACCATTGGGCGTACCCGCCTTTGTGGCATCATTTGTATTTGAAGTCAGGTGGAATATCATGTAATGGTTTCCCCTAACTCGAGCCAACATATAGCATATATGGCCTGCGGGCAGACCCTCATAGTGAGCCCCTGGACGAGGCATACGTGGATACAGACTGCGATTATAATATTACACATATGGGATCATAACAATGAGTATGTGAGCAACATATGCTTTATACATGCCTCAGATTGCCTTCGGAATGCCATCTTGTGATATTTGTATGACTTATAGGATAAGTGCATCACCCAAGTAAAGTATAGGCCCTATATTATAATGAATGCCTTTTAAATATTATATATGATGTTAATAAT
This sequence comes from Capsicum annuum, assembly GCF_002878395.1. Taxonomy (NCBI): domain Eukaryota; kingdom Viridiplantae; phylum Streptophyta; class Magnoliopsida; order Solanales; family Solanaceae; genus Capsicum; species Capsicum annuum. The sequence goes on from NC_061113.1 coordinate 192,178,384, forward strand.
GTCGGTGATTAAGTTATCAGTTCATATTGTATATGTGTTACTTGTTGGATCATATATTTTTCACTTTACTATTTGACTCATATAAGCTTCTGTACTTGTCCAGCTGTTATTCTGTCTGCTTTCTTACCAGTAGGTGTTGTTTATGTATTGACATCTCGGGCCCACCATGTTTTATTAATGCAAGCTCAAATCCTTAGGATAGCAGACGTCCATGTTAGGCCCTATTGCTATTTTCAGCTGATATTTTGTTAAGCTCAAACTCTCTCTGTAGCCAGTCTATGGTTAGTATTTTGATTATATGTACAGGTCTCTGGTTGGGCATGATGGGCCTGATGCCAACTAGTCACTTGTAGTATAGCGTGTTAAACTGACTAGAGGCTTCATGGACATCGTGTAGTATTGTATAGTTTTGTTAATGTAACTCCCTCGTGTATATATGTAACTCTTATTGAATATTCTGCCCGCTATTATCCCATAACCTCATGTACGTCATAGAGTACTTGCAGAGTGAGTGTATATGGTTCTTGTTCGTCCTTAATTTGAGGCATGACAAACTTGGTATCAGAGCCTAGGTTCACTTATCCCAGGGGGTCTATGAAGTTGTGTCTAGTAGGGCCTTATTAATCGATGTGTTGCGCTCCACATTTATAATTAAGGGACTACATGGACATTTAGGAATTTAACCTTCATTAATAATCTAGATCCTGCAATAGAGTTAAGTTATAGAAAGTTGCTTCTGACTCCCATTCTGCTTATTTGTAATACAAACCATATCTTCTGTAGAAAAGGATAAAGCAACCCAGCAGGACACTACTAGCACTACTTAGGAGGCAACCACTACTGGGCAATCGCCCGTATTGGTGGATCTAAATAGGACTCAAGAAAGTTTGATGGGTTCTATATTTTCAAATTCTCAAATGCCGGGAATGGAAGGACCTACAGGGGCTTCTGCACCTCTAGGGGTTCTTATAGTAGTTCCTATCCCGCCACCAAGTGCCTCAGACCCAGATTTTAAGGGAGCGATACAGTTACTTACACAGTTGGTCGTCGTTCAGGCCCAAAGATAGAATATGGACGTACCTGTTTCTACTCAAGGAGGGATAGCTGAATCTAATATCAAAGATTTCCTTCGTATGAATCCACTAGAATTCACAGGTTCTAAGCTTGCAGAGAACCCTCAATAATTTATTAATGAGGCTTATAGAATTTGTAAGGTGATTTGGTCTCGGATACAGATGTAGTTGAATTGGACGCCCATCGACTGAAAGATATTGTTATTGATTGGTATGATATATGGGTTTTCTCGAGAGGTCAGGAAGCTCTCCTAGTAGTCTGAACAGAATTTGCAAAAGCCTTCATGGATCATTTCATGCCATTAGAGCTCAGAGAGACAAAGGTGGATGAATTTCTATCCTTAAAGCAAGGTAATCTTAGTGTCAAGGAGTATTATTTGTGGTTTACACAGTTGTCCAAATATGCTTCAGAGGTGGTTAGTACACAAGAAAAATGGATTGATCGCTTTGTGAATGTCCTTGCGGGTCCCTAAAAGGACCTTCTTTCTATTGCTGCTATGAATAAATATTTTGATATAATAAGAATCATAGCACGTACTCAGAAATTTGAGGAGGATCAATGTAATCGTGAGATAGATAATAAGAGGGAGCAGAGTAAGAAGGCTATGATGGAAAACCAGTATAAGAAAAGCAGTTGAGCTTCCACTAGTAGAAGGCCACCTAGGCATACCCAGTCAGCTATGCGCTCCACATCTAATGATCCAACTCAGTTCTTGAGGCACAGGCACGAGCAGAGTCAGACTTCTAGATCACCAGATTTATGACCTCAGAGGGGCACTGGTTGAGGGTTACCACCTTGACCTACATGCAGGCAGTGTGACTGACCACATGAAGGGGAGTATCAGTATGGTTGAAATGCATATTACTGGTGTGGTATAGAGGGTTATATGGTATGTGATTGTCCACAGCTCAGAGGTAAAGGTAGAGGTGATTGATCACAGCCTTCAGGGTCTGCATCAGCTTTATCTTTATCAGTGCCTTCTTTTTTCCGCGGTCCTCAGGCACTAGAAGGTAGTGGATCTGGTAGGGGAAGAGGGCCTGGTTCGGGCATTGTTCTAAACTATATGTATGCACTAGCTGGTTGGCAAGATTCAGAGGCATTTCCAGATATAGTTACAGGTACCTTAATCATTTTTTTCACATAACGTATATGCCTTGATAGATCTAGGATCTACCTTGTCATATGTTACACCATTTTCTGCTAAGAAGTTTGGAATGGAGCCAGAGTTATTGTACAAACCATTCGACGCATAGACTCCAGTAAGAGATTCTATTATAGCTAGATGGGTCTATTATGATTGTGTATTGATAGTATGTGGTCGTGCTACATTGGCTAATCTGATTAAACTTTAAATGGTTGACTTTGATGTTATTATGGGTATGGATTGGTTATCCTCTTCTTATGCTACAGTTGATTGTCGAGCCAAAATGGCTCATTTCTACTTCCAAGAGAGCCGATCTTAGAGTGGAGGGGTAATTCTATGATGCCTAGAGGGAGGTTTATTTCCTTTCTTAAGGGACGAAAGCTTATCGCAAAGGGGTGTTTATATCACCTAGTCTAAGTGAAAGACATTGAGGCCAAAAAATAGGCACCGACTCTCCAATTGGTACCAGTGGTGAATGAGTATTTAGATCTATTTCATGATGAACTCCCTGGATTACCTCTTATCAGAGAGATTGATTTTGGTATTGATGTGGATCCTGGTACCCAACCAATATCAATTCCGACTTAAGGAATAGAGCCTGTAGAACTGAAAGAGGTAAAAAAATAGTTAAAGAACTTACTTGATAAAGGTTTCATTCAGCCTAGTATATCATCTTAGGTACGCCAGTGCTTTTTATACGTAAAATAGATGGCATGTTGTGAATGTGTATAGATTACAGGCAGCTGAACAAAGTAACAATAAAGAATAAGTACCTTCCTCCCTGAATAAATGATTTATTCGATCAATTACAGGGAGCTAAATGTTTTTCAAAGATCGATTTAAAGTTCGGTTATCACTAGATAAGAATTCTTGAAACAGATATTCCCAAAACAACCTTTCAAACACTATATGGGCACTTTGAGTTTCTTGTCATGTTATTTGGAATAACGAATGCTCCGACAGCCTTCATGGACATGATGAACAGGATTTTTAAAATTTCTTGATATGTAATTCATTGTATTTATAGATGATATTTTGATATATTCACATAATGAAGTTGAGCATCCAAATTACTTGAGGTCAGTATTACAAACTCTTAGAGAGCACCAGTTGTATGCTAAGTTCTCTAAGTGTGAGTTTTGGTTGACCTCGGTAGACTTTTTTGGTCATATGGTATCTAAGGAAGGCATTAGAGTAGATTTTCAGAAAATAGAAGCTATGAGGAATTATCCTCGACCAACTACTCCTATTGAGGTGCGTAGCTGCTTGGGGCTAGCCGGTTATTATAGGAGATTTTTAAAGAGATTTTCCTCTATTTTTGTCCTATTGACCAAGTTGACACAGAAAACAGTTAAGTACCAATGGTCAGATGCTTGTGAAAGAAGTTTTCAAGAGTTGAAACATAGATTGACTACTGCGCCAGTATTAGCCTTACCAAAGGGTACAAAAGGATATGTGGTGTATTGTGATGCTTCAGGCGTTGGTTTGGGTTGCATCCTAATGCAGCATGGAAGAGTTATAGCGTATACTTCTCGACAATTAAACAAGCATGAATTGAATTATCCCACTTATGACTTAAAGCTTGTAGCTGTGGTTTTCGCGCTTAAAATGTGGCACCATTACTTATGTGGAGCGCATGTTGATATATATACTGATCATAAGAATCTTCAATATCTATTCAAGTAGAAAAAGCTAAAGTTGAGGTAAATAAGGTGGCTAGAGTTACTGAAGGATTATGATGTCAATATTCTCTATCATCCCAATAAAGGTAACATTGTAGCTGATGCTCTTAGTTAACTATCCATGGTTAGTCTATCACATCTGCTACCTGTTCAACAGGAACTAGCAAGAGATGTTCACAAATTAACCAATCTTGGTGTTCACCTTATGGATTCTGAAGATGGTGGCGTTGTGGTACTTAATAAAATTGAGTCATCACTCGTGGAGTTGGTTAAAAAGAGGCAGCATGAAGGCCCCATATTATTCCAATACAAAGAGGGAATTCAACAACATCGAGTCTCAGTATTTAAATTATCGGGCAATTAAACTTTGAGGTATTGAGGTAGATTATGTGTACCTGATGTGGATGGGCTGAGACAACAGATTATAGCTGAGACACATTGCTCCTATTAGTCAATCCATCTCGGTTATACAAAAATGTATCATAATCTCAAAAAGAATTACTGGTAGAACGACCTGAAGAAACATACAGCAGAATATGTGGCACAACGCCTCAATTGTCAGTAAGTAAAAATAGAACATCAGAGATCTGGTGGCCTAGCTCAAACCTTTAGTATTTTAGTGTGGAAGTGGGATGCTATAAATAAGGATTTTATTGTAGGCTTACCTTCTTCTTATAAAAAACATGACTCTATTTGGGTAGTAGTTGATTGGCTGATGAAATCAGCCTATTTCCTTCTTGTTAAGTCTACTAGCAGACTGGAAATTATGCCAAGTTATATATAAAAGAGATTGTTTGCCTACATGGGACCCCTATGTCTATTATTTTAGATAGAGGGTCCCCGTTTAAAGCCTAGTTTTAGAAATCATTCCATAGAAGCTTGGGTACATAGGTGAACCTTATCACAACATTTCATCCGCAGATAGATGGCCAAGCTGAGTGCACTATTCAGACACTCGAAGACATATGGAGAGCATATATGCTGGATTTTAAAAGTAATTGGGATGATTATTTGCCTTTAATAGAATTTGCTTATAATAACAGCTATCACTCCAGCATTGGCATGGCTCCCTTCGAAGCTCTATATGAGAGACGATATAGATCACCCATTGGTTGGTTCAAAGTAGGTGAGACGCAGGTATTGGGTCCAGATCTATTCAATCAAGGCGTTGAAAAGGTCAAGTTGATACGAGAGCAGTTGAAGACTACTAAGAGTAGGCAAAAGCCATATACAGATGTAAGATGTAGAGATTTAGAGTTTCATGTTGATGATTTTGTGTTCTTGAAGGTATCGCCTATGAATTGCGTTATGCTATTCGGAAAAAAGGGTAAGTTAAGTCCCAGGTATATTGGGCCCTATGGAGTTATTCACAAAACTGAACGGGTAGGCTATGAGCTAGAATTACCTCTGAAGTTAAATGCAGTGCATCCTGTCTTCCATGTGTCTATGCTACGTACATGCTTAGGAGATCCTTCATGTGTCACCCTATAAAGGGCATTGAACTTGCTGGAGACTTATCATTTGAGGAAGTCCCCGTGGCTATATGGGATCGACAGGTCAGAAAGTTGAGATCTAGAGACAATGTTTCAGTAAAGGTGTTGTGAAGGAACCAGAATGTAGAAGAAGCCACTTGGGAAGCAGAAATAGATATAATAACTAAATACCCTTAGTGATTCCAAAAACTATCAGAAGGTTCTTGAACTACTTGTCCTTTTATATGATCATTAGTTTCTACTATATTTTGTTTTATTGATATCTGATTCTTACTTTATATGTTTAGGTACATGATTTTTGCCTATGAGTCTTGATATTTACATGGAAACAACGTGTGGATATAGATTATAAGGTATGTTTCGTGGTTAGTTGCAACTTTTAATTCTGTTTAAGGCCAAGAGGAGCCTCGGGTACAATTTCTTGAGTTAAGGGCCAAGCGGAGCCTCGTATAGTATCTGTTGAGTATTATATGTGTTGTGATGCTTTGTGAAGTGTATTTCAATGTATTCTGGCTAGATGATAGGTGCCCGATATGCCTATTTACAAAGGAAACTCTGGCAAAATTTTTTTAAATTTGGAGAGTTAGTCAATTTTAAGGCCTTGTCATTCGATAAAGTAAGACCAAAGTTGGTTAAATGATATAGTAGATGTATTGGATTGTGGTAAGATGGATAATAATCTATAAACATCATTAGAGAAAAAGCGAGAAGAAGCAATACAACTGGTACTCCCACTGTATTGTCCCATTTTCTTCGTTCAACATTAAGGAATCAATTTCATAGTAGTGTTGGGATTGAATTTCATGAGGTAAATTCTCTATCCTTTCTTGAATTTAATTATGAATACGTATTTAGGGATAGTTAATTTGAATCTTAATACTAGCTCTTAAAATGGGTTGCTTAATTGGGTTTCTTGAGAAAAGGGGAAGAAAAATGTGAAATTTTGATAAGAGAAAGTTCTTTAGGGATTCCTATCAATTGGGTGATTTTACCCTTGAATTGGAATAAGTTGAAAAAGTTAGAATTCATTTTGAATTCTTGTTAGGAAATTCAATTGGTTTTGAGCATAATCGAAGATTATTGGAATAAAATTATTAAATGCATCTACGGGTTATTAATGAACATAAATGTTATCCTTGTAGTTCATAGATTGGCTATCGGATATCTTAAACTGGTGATTGGAAGGATAAAGGTTCGAAATACTATCGTAGCTAGTAAAGCATTAAGGTATGTAAAGCTAAACCTTCCCTCGCCGCTAAGGCACCACCCTACATCATATGCTCTTTCCTATTTGATGTTAGCATAATTCTCACGAAATACGAAAGTGGAATATTTATATTGCCTTACATATCATTCCCTCGCTCTACCATCAAACTTATAAGTACCTATCTTTCCCCTTTTGTGTTAAATTTCTATGACACTTTCGTATTATTATAAGTTTCTATACTTGAGGCCCTTACACGTTAAGGGTAAACAGTAATAGCATAGTTCCACTTGTATATGGTAGCTAAATAATCATTATCTTAACTCACATGTCATAGGATTTCAAGGCATTATTTGATAAACATTAACGACGGAAGGGTACGTAGGTTTGGCTTGACATATCGCTCGACGTGATTCTGTGCACAGGATCGAGACCAGAAAATTATAGTGAGATCAACCATTGAGTGTACCTACCTATGTGGCATCATTTGTATTTAAAGTCAGCTAGAACGTCATGTAATGGTTTTCCCTGACTCGGGCCAACATATGTCATATATGGCCTGTGGGCAGACCCTTATAGTGAGCCCTTGGATGGGGCGTACCTGGATGCATACTGCAATTATAGTTATACATATAGATCATAGCAATGAGTATGTGAGCAACATATGCTTTATACATGCCTCAGATTGCATTCGGAAGACCATCTTGTGATCATTTGTACGACTTATAGGATAAGTGCATCACCTAGGCGTAGTATAGGCCCTATATTATAATGAACACCTTTAAAATATTATATATGATTCTAATAACGTCGGTTTTTAAGTTATCAGTTCATATCGTATGTGTTACTTGTTGGCTCACACATTTTTCACTTTACCATTTGACTCATATGAGCTTTTGTACTTGTCCAGCTGTTATTCTATCTTCTTTCTTACTAGTATGTTTTATTTATTTACTGACATCTTGGACCTACCATGTTTTATTAATGCAGGCTCAGATCCTCAAGATAGCAGACGTCTATGTTAGGCCCTATTGCCATTTTCAGCTAATATTTTGGTCAGCTTCAACTCTCTCTGGAGCCAGTCTATGCTGAGTATTTTGATTATATGTACAAGTTTCTGGTTGGGCATGACGGGCCTGATGCAAACTAGTCACTTATCGTATAGCGTGTTAAACTGACTAGAGGCTTCATGGACATCGTGTAGTATTGTATAGTTTTGTTAATGTAACTCTCTCATGTATATATGCAACTCTTATTGAATATCCTACTTGTTATTATCCCATAACCTCGCGTACATCACAAAGTGCTTTTAGAGTGAGTGTATACGATTTTTGTTCATCCTTAATTTGGGACGTGACAGCTCACGCCCAATGGAGTCTTGGCAATACCAAATTCCAAATACTTGAACTTTTCAAGCATATTTTAGATGTAATGAGACTGTGACAATGTCAACTCTTGTGGAGTTTTATGAATTCTTATTCCTAAGATCACATTCGCAACTCTAAGGTGTTTTATATCAAATTTTCTCTCAAGCATTCATTTTGTAGCATTTATGTCAGAAATATCTCTACTAATGATCAACATATCATCCACATAAAAACAAACAAAGACCTTGTGATTTGGAGTGTCTCTAATCTAAACGAAGTTGACGGTCTTTGATGTATACTACGTCTTGGATTCTCATCATTATGTACATCTCTCTTGGTTCATCTTGAGTTCGTTTAGACCCCCCACTAGATTATTCATGTCTAATTTTATATGGATAAATGTGTTCAAAGAATTCAGCACTATCTAATTCAATTAATATATTTTCAGTGATATCTGACTGTTCAGATTTATGAACCAAAAATCGACTTGCTTTACTACTTTTATCATATCTTATGAATATGTAGTCCACTATTAGGTCCTATTTTTACCCTTTTAGGCATAGGAACTTGGACTTTCGCTAGACACTCCCACTATTTGAAATATTTCAAGTTGGGTTTCCTTTCTTTCCATTTTTCATATGGAATTGATAGTGTCTTACTATGGGCTCTCTATTGAGTATTCGGTTAGCTGTAAGGATAGATTTCTCCCATAAGTTTTGCGGTAAATATGAACTTATTAGTAAGACATTCATCATTTCCTTTAAGGTTTGGTTTCTCTTTTCTGCAATTCCATTAGATTGAGGTGAATACAGGGTCGTAGTTTGATGGACAATTCCATTCTCTACACATATTTTTGCAAAGGAAGATTCATATTCTCCTCCTCTATCATTTCTTATCGTTTTGATCCTTTTCTCTAACTGATTTTCAACTTCTGTTTTATATTTCCTAAACGCATCTATTGTTTTATCCTTACTATTTAGTAAATAGACATAACAATATCTAGTTCAATCATCAATAAAGTTATAAAATACTTTTTTTATCACGAGATGATATTGACTTCATATCACAAATGTCAGTGTGTATTAAGTCTAAGGGATTAGAATTATTTTCAATAGACTTATACGGATGCTTAGCGTACTTTGATGCCATACACGTTTGATATTTTGATCTATTGCACTCAAAGTTTGGCAACACTTCTAAGTTAATTAGTTTTCGCAAAGTTTTGTAATTGACATGTCTTAATCGTTCATGCCACAAATCATTAGACTCAAGCAAGTAAGAAGAAATAGAACTTTTATTGATTTTAATAGTCGAAGTAGCCTTTCCTTACGTACACTTTTCCTTTGCTAATTATAATTTTTTTTGAAAATAAATACACATTTGAATCCATTTTTATCAAGAAGTGATACAAAAATCAAGTTCTTTCTTAACTCTGATACATACAGGACATTGTTAAGAATAATACTTTGCCTGATGTCATTTTCAGGCAGACTTTTCTTGTTCCTTCAACTTTTGCAGTTGCGGAGTTTGTCATATAGATCTTCTCTTCGCCTTGACCTGGAGAAAATGTAACAAACAACTCTTTATTTGCATAAACGTGGCGGGTGGCACTAGAATCCACCCACCATTCTCGAGGATTTTCCACTAAGTTACATTTAAGCAGCATGGCACACAAATCGTCCATTTCATTCTTGGATTCAGCCATATTTGCTTAGTCTTTTTTTCTGCCTTTCTTTGGGGCACGACAATCTGTTGACTTGTGGTCAATCTTGCCACAATTAAAGCATTTCCCCTTGAATTTTTCTTAGGTTTATTGCTTTCTTGTCTATCTTTCTTCCATTTTTTTGAGTTGTTGTGGTCGTCTTCTACAGTGTTTGCTCCACTCATTGCAAAATTTCCTTTCGACCTCTTTTCTGCGGGTTTATTGCCTTCTTCTATGTGCAGCCTTACTATGAGATCTTCGACTGTCATTTCCTTTTGTTTATGTTTCAAGTAGTTCTTGAAGTCTTTCCACATAGGTGGCAACTTCTTTATTATTGCAGCGACTTGAAATGCCTCATTCACAACCAAACCTACAATAAAGTTCATGTGAATATTAAGAACATTTTTAACATGTTCAAAAAAGGTATTCACTAAACTAATACCTTCCTCAAGGAGATCGTGGATGATAACTTGTAGTTCCTGTACTTGAGATACGACAGACTTGCTATCAATTATTTTATACTCAAGGAATCTTGCAACAAAGAACTTCTTGGTTCCAACATCCTCAATTTTGTATTTTCTTTCCAGCGGACTTCACAACTCTTTTGACGTCTCCATTCTACTATACACGTTGTATAGGTTATCTATGAGGCCACTTAGAATGTAATTCCTACATAGAAAATCATAATATTTCACGCCTCTATAATAACAAATCACTCCTGATCCAAAGTTTCTTAGGCAATTCTGGATCTTCTTCAGATGTAAATCTTTGAAGACACAAGGTTGTAAGTTAGAAAAACATCTTGTGTTGCCACCTTTTAAAATCAACACCCATGAATTTTTTGAGTTTCTTCGCTGGTGCCATTGCCTGCGGAGCACTCTTATGACTAATTGTATCAACATTCGTTGCTGCCACACTTGTCCCAACATCATTAACATGACTATCATTAGTCCTTTTTCCTGTCACATAAAGACAGTCAACTTTAGTATATCAAAATATTAATTTATAAGTTTGTAACAACTTTAAACACTACATGTTTCTAGTTTAACGATGAAGTTTTTATGTCTTCCAATCGTCAACCAAATGACCTTTAAGTTGTGATGAAGTTTTTATGTCTTCAAATCACTTGTTAAGTTCAAAAAGAGTAGAAAGCATAAAACTTTAATCTCTAGAAACCAAACAATACAGATTCTGAAAAAATTAGTTCCTTAAGATTGTTGTTTCGGGTAGTACAAAATCTGTATACACTAAACTTCAACGCAAGTTCAAGACTTTTTCAAGAACACCTTATGAAGTTTTTCAACACCTTCAACACAAGTTCTATATGAACTATCAAAGAAGTGTGTTATATTTAAGAAATAAGATGAAACAAAAATAAAGCCAAGTCCTCCGAATTCATGGAGTGTCCTTAAGGAACTAACTCCCCTCAAGTACCCAAGGTTGTGGAGTTTTTTCTCCCAGGATAAAATAGCTTACAATCCGCTAGTAGTGGTACCTCAAACTATCGGATTCTTTGAACCCACTCAACGGGAGATGATCACAATGAGTTTTTAGAAGACAAGAAGTGTTTTTCAGCTATGAAAATTATGTATCTACTTGAGGAATAAGTCAGATATTTATAGTCATTAGGTGTCCCTTCAGAAAGGAAGCAATGATTGTGGAAAATTTGTATTGTTATTGAACAGTCACGTCACCTGTGCCCAGTCTATGCTGAAACTGCACTTGACCTGCGGCCGCAGGTGACGTTTCGCCCATTCCAGTGGTTTCTGTGCCAGACCTGCATCCGCAACCCTTTTTCCAAAATAGTTCATATTCCTTTCTAGATGCGTTGCGTATGACATCATTCCATTGGATTTTTTGATTAAAACTTCACTTGTCGAAGTTGAGCGAGCGATGACGACGACGGCGCAAGATACCTCTTTATTCTTGCTTCACTATCCATGTGGAGATATGCTTCTTAACAAAAACACATGAAAGTTTGTTTCTCCCATCAATATGAGAGAATTAATAGACTTTTCTTATTTTTTTTAGTACACTTTTCTTTTTTAAGTGTGATCTCATTTTTTTTCCATCAATTTTCTCTATTTACAATTCACACATTCAACTTGAACCCAACAGCTTGTCCTATGTCTATATCCCTAACTACATCCACGCTCTCGAATAAGAGGCGCATTGAGTGGCACTTGATATTCACCTGCTGGAAAAGGTGATTTGTATGGACTCATGTGCCCTCTACAATGTCCGAACATGCAATTAAGCAACCCGCTGACCCGCCTCGGCATTCTTAAAGTCCATCTAAAGGTCTATCTCCAACTATTAAACCTTTTATATGCCTCTTAACATTTATTTATTTTAAATGTTAAGTAGTTAGTTTATATACTAAGAATATAAAAACAAAATGAAAATTATTAAACTTACCAACACCTTGTATATCCCTACAGATGCAGATGCAACAAATCCTCAACAAGGTGATATAAATATTAAGTAACTCTAACCAAATTCACTTTATAATATTAATTTATTGTCAATCAGTAGAGGTACGTTGTGCAATATATGTTTTGAAAAAACAAAATTTCTCTTCTCGTCCATGATATGTTTCTTTTTAAAAATAAATAAATTATTTAAGTGTTATTGAGTGTGTAGTTCTATAGATTAATATTAGGAATTTTTTTAAAAATATACCTTTTAAAAAATATATATTTCTTTTTGAAATTTGATGTTGCTTTTGGTCATAAAAATAATTATTTTTGGCAAAATAAAAGTTGCCTATATAAATATCAGAGAAATAGGTCAAATTTATTCCTCTACTTTAAAAATTGGCTAAATATATTTTTCGTTATACTTTAGGATCAAATTTATCCTCGTTGTCATACTTTGGGGTCAAATTTACCGCTTTACTTTGAAAAAGTGTCTAAATATACCCTCTGTCATACTTTGGAACCAAATTTACCCTCAATATCTTACATCGGGGTCAAATTTATCCTTGTTGTTAAGAAACTTTTCACATGTAGCGTTTCTTTAATAGAAAAGCTCAAATCAACGTTAAATGTCTCACTTTTTAAAAATAAAACACATCCTAATCTAATTCGTCTGATCCGACTCGAGCCACAAAAAAGACACAAATAAATATACCCCTTAAGTTGGTCAAATTTTTTCAACGAGATTAAGCTACTGGATATTTATCAGTGCATAACTCATGAAAAATTGACCTGCATCAGTGCAAACACAAGGAAATATACCCCTCTCTCAGTTCATGAATCTGCATCAGCGTAGAACTCACGAAAAATGACACTTGACAGTCAAATGCAATAGATTAGACCCACTAGATGTTTCTTTGGATGATTGAGTTACGAGGTCTCTTTATGTCCCAATCGTGACTTCTCTTAATTCATATGTTTTTATATGCAATTTAGATCTACACAAAATTTTCATCATGTTATTTGCTCAGAAAACTTATTTATTAATCCTAAAATTTAGATGCACATAAAATTGTAAAGCAAAATTTGAAATTTGAACATAACTGAACAAGAGTAGAGTTTATATTTAAGCACTACAAGTTTAGGATATTGTTAGAATTGGAGAAAATATAAGGGATAAAAAGGTAAATGGATTCGATGAAAACAAAGAACAAACATGAAGAGAAAATTGGAGAAAGAGATGAAGCGAAGTGGCAAATAAAAAAAAAACTATATATTTAAGCGCTACAAGTTTAGGATGTTGTTGGAACTGGAGAAAAATATAAGGAATAAAAAGGTAAATGTTTTGGTCAAACCTAAAAGAATTTTACTCTAAAAAGTAAAAGGCCGGGGTATCCAGCTTCTCACTTTTTGATTCTTTTAATCAGTTTTTAGCTTTTTTAAATACTTTTTACCTTAAAAAACTAAAAAAAAAAGATTAAAAGTTGGTTAACCAAATTTTAATCCTATTCAAACGGGTTCTGTATCAACTAATTTGATTGAATTTTGGTTCTGAATTTTTCTTTCTTCCTTATATTACTAGCTCATTTTAGTGGTTTATTCAGGTTAAGAATTGAAAAAGGATTTCTCTTTCTTCCTTATATTACTCTCTCATAATAGTGGTTGCCAATTTATTCGGGTTAAGACGATTGTGGTGAAATGATTAGTCAAATAAAAAAAAAAGAAAATTATTCCTATTGGTTGACGGTTTACCATGAGCATTACACGTAGACTTGGTATATATATATATACACACACAAGTCAAGTGTACGTGCGTAGCATGTATGCTTCATGTCAAACCATCAATCGATATAAAGATCAACGATAGGCAACTTTATGCATTAGACATGCACGACGTATCAGTATCTTGACCGTCTCCTATGTCATGTACTATCACATAACAGATAATAAAAAAAAATAGATAGTAATATATTAGAAACTATAACAAAACAATATGATTAAACCCCGGGCCGGCTCTACATATTGAAAAAATAGGCAATCACCTTAGGCCCCCAAATTAGGGGCCTCATTATTTCCATAATAATAGATTATAGGGTTTTTATATATAAAAAAAAGTATTAAGTACTATACTTAGAAAAAAAAAACTTCTTGTATAATAGTAAAGCATTATTAGAAGTTTGGTGTATTTAAACTTTAAAGTACTATGTCTCACGAAAGATTAAATGCATTAGTTATATTAACGGAAAAAGAATTATTAGAAGAAATCGACTATACAAAAATATTAAAACTATGTATCTCAAAAGATAAACTTTATAAGAAAATATTAATTTATTTTTTCTTAAAAATTTAAGGCCTCCATTTAATTTTCGCCTTATGCCACTGAAGTGCTTGAGTCACTCCTGATTAAACTTAATATTTACACAAAAATTTTTCAAAGACCGACTGAACATTCATCTAACAATTGTAAATTACAACAAGATAATACAATAATCGAGATATCAGAGCAATACGATTAAACTCTAACCTTTTACAAGAAAAATTCCTCAAAGCCTGACCGAACATTCATCTACCACATGTATTAAGCAGAAACACAACAAATAGTAATAGAGCAAAAACTACAATAATTGAGACATTAGAACAACACTATTAAATCCAACCTTAACACAAAAGGTTCCCCAAAATCTGATTAAATATTTATTATCAACAATATAGACTTGAATAGAACAGAAAATACAACAAAACATTATGATAATCGAGATATTAGAATAATATAATTAATTTTAACCTTTTGTGATTATAGACACACCTTCAGAGCTCATAAAAAAAAGTAAAAATTACATATATAACGACATGTTTACTAGTATTTACTAAAAATTTCAATTATTTTTAAAATTTCATAAAATCCTAACTTTTAGCACCTGATGATACATGTTAATTAACTTAGATACATCCTAGAGATACATGTTTTAATTAAATTAATTAGCACGTTTTAAGAATGTAACATATGACGTAACATTAAAATAACACTAAGCTAACTAATTAAGGTGAAAATCAAATAATATCTCACGATTTATGGTAATTAGTTTGTTATTCCATCATTCTAAACAAAAACCTTTCCATAATCTGTTTTAAAATTGTAAAAAGTTCATACGGCTTGTTCAAAAAAATTATACGACCTTTTTTTTTATTTGTTGATTTTGATTGTATATTTGCAATGAATATTTCAGTGTTGTTACGTCATGTTGGTGTTTGGATTAACGATATCAACTACGAGGGCTATAAAAGCGATGGAATCGTGATCAGTGAACATGTAACTTACGAAAAATTGATTTCGACAATTGCTGTAGAACTGAAAATCGACGAAATCCAAAAAAAGCTGAGGCTCATATACAAACACATCACTGGGTAGTAGATTCGAAGGAATTCTTCAGCTAAATACTTCAAAATCCTTAAGGCTTAAGGTTAGTTTAGATGTTTACTTTTGTATTCCAAATTATATAATATTTGATTGATATTATAGGAAACTATTTGGTTGAAAAAACTGTTTTGAAAAATGTTACAATAAATTCATCAATTAATTTTTGTAAAGGGATATAAAAATATCATAAAGAAGATCTATATGTATTTGTTTGTTAACAAATTATGATTAATCTTGTAGGTTAGTGCGTTATCAGAGTATGCGTATTCTGTTTACTGTGATGGTAGAAAATACATAGTATGTCTTGACAGAAGAATTTACAGTTGCGGGAGATTTCAATTGGACGAGATAACATGTGAACACGCGATTGCAGTTCTAAAAAGCAAGCATGTAGTTGATATGAAGCCTTATTGCTCCGAGTATTACTATTCTGAAACATTAAGGAAGGCGTATGAAGAATCGATATTTCCAATGCCAGATAAGAAGGACTAGATTGTGCCACAAGAGGTTATGGACGGAGTCGTGTTACCACTAAAATACAAACGTCCACCTAAAAGGCCAAAGAAAAACAAACACAAGAAATTAAGTAAAACTATGACATCGAACAACAATTGTTGCGGAAGATGTGGTTACGAAGGTCACAACAAGCCTACTTGTAACTTCTTTTCAAAGGTGGAGTGACAATGTAGTCGACTAATGAACAATGTTGAATAATGTCTAGTTGGTTGCTGGATTTTTATCTCTTTGTTTCGGCATTTATTTTTATGATATTGTTGTTTTTTCAAAATTTTAAGAATAACAATTACCAAAATAAATAGTTGTTTTCGTTTCTTGGTTATTTGGTTATATATGTTTTCGTGCTGTATTTTTCCATGACGTATCAAATAGAAATTAAGATTTTATTGAATTGATAATGTCATTAAATTGTATAATAGTAGAACTGTCACATTAAATGATTGAAAAGAGATACAATTTTATAGGAGGTATCTGCTATAATATTATATATACAAGTTTAAACAATTTGTAAAACATAATTTGTCAATAGTACTAAGAGTTAGTACTATTACGTTCTGATATGATTTTGTTATGCACGTTAGAGACAACATATATTCGTATGAACAAACAAACGGTTGTAGATACATAATAATGTAATGATGTGTTGGTTACTATCATTATATTAGTAATATATGTTTCATTATACTAGATACATATAATTATAAAATATGAATCTAATACAGTGTCTTTGTAAAGTATAATAAAAACGTATATTGAAACAAAAATATATCATAAAATGCTTAAGCCATGCGTTATAATTGGTGATAAAGTAGAAGTATTTTATCATCAAATATACATAATGTATGTTTATTTAAACATTACTAACATCATCAAACATAATCAAAGTTACTAACATCATGAGCGTATTTAATAGCCTACTAGCCAACAAATGAACAACTATTGAATATGCAAAACACGAACAATTTCTTTTGGTGAGAACTTGCTCCTTGGCCTTGGTGGATCGTAGTTCTCATTAAAGTAGTCATTCTCCGCTTTTTCAGATCCGTACTTGCACAAAAGACTTGCATATTTCAGATAATGGTATTGAGCATCAATACCCGATGATGAAATGCTTAATTCCTCTCTCAGATACTCGGCATAGATAGCTACAAATACACCACAATCCCTGCATAGTAATTACTAATTAAATTAAAAACACCAAAATACATGTATACGCTAATGAAAACAAGGAAAAAAGTAATTTAATACGTACAGACTTCCACTATCTTGTTGTGCTATCCTAGATACATATTTTCCTTGGAATGGACCGTGTTCGGTCTTTCCCTTGTAGGATTCCAGTGCAGTCCAGTCCAGTGCAGTCCCAGATACATATTCCACTTTGTTATTTGTCCAATATAATTTGAAAAAGGGATGTTGAGATAACATCCAAAAATAGTCTTTTCAAATAAGTCTAAAACTTTTTGGCTGATCCTTAAATTTTAAATTGCATCAACTTCCAAATCTAAGAGGATGAGGTGGAATTTCCTTTATAACGTAACTCAATCCCTAAAAACAAAAAAGAATAAAAAAATAACATGAGATGCAACAAATCTACAATAAAACAGTACAATATATATAAAAACTCTAAGAACATCATACTATAGATACAAGATAATACAAAATGTATCTTTAAGCTTAAAAAATATTTATCTTTCATTTGTTTATTTCACTAATACTAATAAAACATTAGATATATTTAAATGCATACTTATTTAACCATATATACAAGATAATAATATGTATCTTAGAAGAAATTTTTGTAATACGTCTTTCAATAAAATTTAAACAATACTAGATACATATCAATGCATTAACAGTAACTCACAGGTACAAGTTAACATAATATGTATCTATAGACTTATAAAATTGTATCTTTTTGTTATGTTAATTTCAATAACACTTAAAAAACATAAGATACATATAAAATCATAAACAAAGAACTAGATAGACAATAAATTTTAAAATGTATCTTGCAAGTCAAAATATGTATCTCAACCTAATATTCAACAGATTTGAGCATGCAAATACCTTAGGAAGCTCATCTTTGAAAATAACTTCAACAACTCTTCTCTTGGCGGGAGCTTTACTTGCAGAACTGTTAGATCCTCTTTTCTTAGAACCATGAATTTCTTTTTTCTTATCCTTCTTAGCATGCTTTTGCCGCAATTTCCTTATAGTATGTGGATTATTTCTATACTTGGATCTATTTTCATCAAAATCAACAGATTCGAAGTCAAAACTCTCAGGAACGAAATTTACAACTTCTTTATATTCTTTGATACTTTCTAATTGAGAAAATTCAAGACTAAAAGATGATCCCGAATCTCTATTCATAATGTTAATTCAAAATAATATAGCCTAAAAAACGATAATCAAAGAAATTGCTCAGCAAAAACCACTGAAAATTCACTTTGAAAACGCAGACGCAATTTTTTTTTTTTTTTTTTAAAAAAACGTAAATTAAGATTAAAAGAAATTCAAGTTGATTTTAGGGGAGACATTTACCTTAATTCAATGGTTTGAATTAGATGGAGAAATTTAATAGAAACTGTTGCTGAAATTATGGCATACAGAGAGAAGGAAATGAGTTAATTTTTGGTGAAATAACGTCTGAATAGGAGGTTTTAACTTGTATCTCAACTTTACCTAAAATAGTAAATGTTGAAATATATGTAATATTTTAGAAGTGGAGAGATTTTTAGTAGTTTAGAAACTTAAGTTATTCATTTAGATAATTTTTTCAAAAAATAATTACAAGAAAATTTCTGCCAACAAACTTTATATTGCAGATGTTATATGAACATGATTTTTTCTATTCCTAATAGAATTAAATTTGTTGAAAATTGATTTCTAATATAATAGAATTTTTCTCTTTGAAATTTTTTAATAAGTTAGGGGTGGAGAAATTCTAGAATTGATAGGAATTAGAAGTGTGTTTTAAATGTCGTTTGATTTTTCAAATTAAATACATAAATATGAAAAAATAGTAAAATGTTTATACTTACGTATTTGGAAACTATAGTTCAAATTGGAGTTCTTTCCTTTTATAAATGAGTAAAACTAAATATTAGGATTATAATTAAATAATAAATTAAAAAAAATAGTAAAAGAATAATTGTCTATTGCGGAATCTTTTAATGAAGAATAAAAAGTTCAAATCACTTTTGCAAAAATCTGCACACTTTTAATATATCATAGATTATAAATATATTATAAATTATAAATATAGATTATAGATACACACACCCTCGAGGGGCAAGGCTCAACGCAAGCCCAATCCCTTCGCTGTGCAAGCCTCAGGGCAAGAGGGGGCCTCACGTCAGGCCTTAATTTGTGCTATCTTTTTAGGATGTAGTCACTTAATCCTGTCTTGCATGGTTCCTTCTGATGTCGTTATCCACACCTAGTCGAGTGCATCGAATAATGGGTAAATCATTCCGGAACTCCACGAATGCTGGCGGCGATGCTTCTTCAAATATGACTCAAATACCAACGAATTCATGGCTCAACTCACGACTACGTCTGTTAGCAGCGATGCTTCTTCAAACATGACTCAAATACCAACGAATTCATGGATTAACTCGCCACTATCTTTGGTAAAACTTCAAATTACCATCGATTACTTAATCCACCGATATCTCATGATTAGTACGGCTCAAAATTTTCCATATCACGATTTAAACAGCGCATCAAGCACTCTTTCTCCTATCATGAAGCCGCAGGGCGTTAGTTAGACCTCTGGTTATGTTGAGCTGCCCCAGACACCACCCACACTTTAAGATATTACACGGTTAATGTAATAATATATTATTGTATTGAACTGAGGCATGATGCAACCGTTGAGATTTAGCATTTAGCGTGCACAACTTCGATCACACTGTGCTAAAAAGTATCTTTAAGACAATACCATCTTTACATCATGCAAACTCAAGCTCCAAAACCTTTAAAAGGATTATGTTCGACAAACTCAATGCCGTGGGAACTTTATTAATTTTATTTCTGAGCGTAATGACCATATGTTCATAACTAAAAGTTGTTGGTCATTAACTTCTCCAACTGTGAGGGAAAAAAGGAATAAAAATTATCACTGGAACCAGAGATATAAGTCAACTTTGTGTTCTTGGAAATCCTCCCAAAAAATACTTTCTAGCCCAAAACTCCGCAGAACAACAAATTTTGCAAATACATGTTCTCTGCGAAAAGGAAGAACATGAAGCTCAGCTTAATGCTTGATCTCAGTTACTCTTGTTGAAGAGATACTGAAAATTCATTATCGATGCTATGTCTGTTCTTCGTTACAATGGTAGTAGAATATTTTTAACTTTTGCACCCCAAAACAGATTCAATGTCTGATCACTGTTATAATCATCACATTGGGTTAGTGCCCTTGGCCAATCTAGTCTAGATACAGTTTCCACAATTACACCAGCAGACATTTCTAGAGCTTAGTCTGCGCTGAAAATTCCCATCTCCTTGCAGCAAGATAAATTGCAGGAAGAGGGAACTTATAATGTGAGAAACTGTAGATACCTATACATGAAGCCTGCAGTTACTAACCCAAGTGGACAAATAAGCGTGTGTTTAGTGTTCACAATTATTACCTATTCAATGATCAGTTGTCGATCGCACATTACCATCATTAGCTGCCTTATGTCCACAATGCTGCCTGCATGAATTTAGCTCCACACACAAGAAGGTAGAGGGATGGTAAGTAAGTCAGAATAGAGGTTACCTATCTGAGATGATAGACAAATTACATGGAGCCTTTCATATTCATGAGCTCACTGACACGCCAAATATGCAATAACAATTAACACTAAATTGCCCTGAGCCATCTGAACAACCAAATGAAAAAGATTCTATTTTATCATCTGAATGGCCAAAAGATAAAGGAACTAAACCAATGATGGCCAACAAGTCAATCCACAATCCACAATTAATAAAATTTGTTACCTCACTAAGGAATAACCATCCAACGATCTCCCTCTAGCAGCATTATCCATGCATAACTAATGAATCTGTTTTTTTAACTTCATGAGAATAGGTGACCCCAGATGACCGGGGATCAGAACCTCTGAGATTGTTAAACCAAAATAGATCATTAAAGAGTCACGACAATGAAGTTATACCTACCTCAACCCTCCCTTTAATTATATGATGATAGGGAGGTGATATAGTCTCAAAACAGCTGTGAGAACAAAAAAACAGTTTCACACATGATGACAACAGCACTTAGGACTCAAAAGCATACATTCAAGAAATTCGTGAGTTATAAAAAAATCTACCTCTTCAAATTTCAAAGTTAAGACATCTACGTTCTATAATCCTCTATTACTTGTGAACTGAACTCCTGGACCTCTTGAAACCATGTCTAATAGGAGAGAGTGACCTGCTCCTATCATGGGGATCCCCAGAAGAGCGGGGATCAGAACCTCTGAGATTGTTAAACCAAAATAGATCATTAAAGAGTCAAGAATTATACCTACCTCAACCCTTTCTTTACTAATAATATTGATGATAGGGTGATGATATGGTCTAAAAGAGCTGGGAGAACAAAAAAAACAGTCTCGCACATGATGAAACAGTTTTAACACATGATGACAATGGCACTTAGGACTCAAAAGCATACATTTTGGTGAGTTATAAAAAGGTCTACCTCTTCAAATTTCAAAGTTCAGACATCTACGTTCTATAATCTTCTAATACTTGTGAATTGGACTCCTGGACCTCTTGGAACCATGTCTAATAGGCGAGCGCGACCTGCTTCTATCACGTTCCCGGTATCTCTCCCTGCTTCTGTTTCTCCCATTTCTGGAAGTCCCATGTTTCCAATCTGACCCCCTATCAAAATCACGGCTTCCTCTGCCATTTCTGTCAATGGACCTGTCAAAGTCACGACCTCTTCCTCGGTAGCGACTCCGGTCTCTGTCATGATCTCGATCTTTGTGCTTGTCCCTGTCAGATGAGTCACTTCTTCGTCGTTTGCTGTCATATTCTTTCTCCCTCAGCTTTTTCCTTTCTTCCGCTTCTTTCTCCCTGGCCAACCTTTCCTCTTCTCTTGACTTCTCTTTAGCAGCCTGAAAGCAACATTTACAGTTCATTGCATAGAATATTATTTGTAACTTAAGGCAGAAAATAAGATTGCATTCTGTTGTTTCATGAGGAAAAGAGAAAAGGAAAATCTGGTGACAAATACCTTGTATTCGGATAAGAAATCTCGAACCATTCCATATCCAACATGCTGCTTACCAGTGACGTGAGATTGAGTCCTCTCTGCAGCATCATTTGCGACAAGAAAGGAACCACATGTCTCGCACAAAGCCATCTTTTTCTCTTGAGCAATCATTAGGGCACTGTTCTGCTGGGATTGTTGAGTCAAGGCAGTCTTTTCAATGTTTAGCATTTCCACCTACATGAATATCAAAATGTCCGGATACTGTCATAAGACTATACCATTACGATATTGCAAAATTTAAGACAAAAAATGATTAGTAGGTACGGATATCAGCCAAACCTTTCTCATAAGAGCTTCAGCTTCATCAACTTTCCCAGCTTCACCGAGAGACTCCACTTGTTCTAGCAAGTTTTTGATTTTCTCTTCCAGGACAGATAACTGCTCAGATTTTTCTGCTGATATTGGAGGAGGTGGGGGAACTTCAACCTCCTGAGCAAGGCGTTCTCTACCACGCCTCACTTTCTTATCCAAGTCCATCACCTATGATAACAACAAATTAAGTTATATGGGATATTTATTCAGAGAATACGTTGAAACAGACTCTGAAACTCGTCAATCAACAACTTACCAACTTCTCACAGAAATGGGCTAGTTCTGCTTCAAACTTGGGAACATAAGAATCGTGTCTTGGAGAGTTCTCAAAACTGAAGAAGAAAACAAAAAACTTTCAGAAAAATGAAATGGTGGTGCACAAATGACACTGCTTAATGCACAGAACTCTTGCATTCACAAAAGAGTAAAATAAGCAACTTCTGGAGAGGCACGTAAAATCATTCCAGCTAAAGCACTAGTAGATTTTTGTACAAACTTCACTCAAAAAAAAAAAAAAAGAAGAGATCTTTGTACAACCAGGGAAGACTAATACAGGACTCATACAATCCTATAACAGTTTGCACTGGTTTTGACCTTTCCATGGAACAATTATTTCTAGCTCAAGTATGCCTACTATAAATTAGACTATTGTAATTTCAACATAACTTACCGAGTATGGTTGTTGATATGCTAATTTAAAACCTGTGGTACAATGATCTTACCACATAAAAGAACTAAGCTGAAACTAGGTGTACAAGAAGCTCAACCCTGCTTCTATTAATTAACACAAGATTGAAATCTTGTTTTCTTCACATAATTGCAGCTTCATTAAGTTAAGCTCTGAGAACTTCCCACCCTTGTATAGAAAGTAAAAACAAAACTTCTCATTATTTATTTTGAATCAAGATATCATATCAAAGTCATATCCATTAAATATTGGATCACAATTTGGCAGCCAATGATCTAAGAAATGAACATAGTTCTAAGAATTCAGGCAGACAACCATTTGACAGAGGATTTCACCAGCCATATGAACCAGATCGAGAAAAGAGGTGTATTGAACTCCAAGCATCTTGGAACCCTGACTGTAGTTCAAAAGTTCCAAGGCATATACAAGCTGGAACATATGGAGAGTGGAAATGATCTCAAGAAAATATGGGTGATGATACCAGCAGTTATTTTTTGGTGTTTGTAGACTCCAGGGAATCGGATACATTTTGATGGAATCTCAACTCCAGACCATTCTAGTTGTTTGCTTAACCTTCTATTCTTGGACTCAGATAACCCCACTAATTACATTGACCATTTTTAGGACTCCGTTAATTCCTTAGAATTAGATTGGCACATTGTAAAGGGGCTAACAATTCTGTACTTTGGTCTTTCGTAATTTGCATCTCTTTGATGCTTTTCTAGTGAATAGTCTGTTTGATCAAGCTTCCAAAATCTGCTAATTTTGAAAAGTACTTCACAAGTACATTTTCAAAAAAGTAATTTCAGAGAGTAGCAGTTTTTTTTTTGCTAATCAATTCACACAATTCTTCCTCCAATATTAGAGCAACAATATGCTTGACCAAGCTTTTAGAAGGTGCTTCAGGAGAAAACCCACTTTTTTTCAGCTTTCTGAACAACTTCTGTTGTTACTCAAACACACTTATTTTTCCCTAAAAGCTTGGCCAACCACCCCATTTCTCTAAAATACACATTTTTTTTAAGAAAATCACTTTTGGCTTCGCAGAAGCTTTAGACGAAAAGGCAAGAAATACCTTCATAAATAAAAAGTTCCAACTTGGAGAAAATTTCAAAATTAGGCAGTCAACTGAAAAGAACTAAAACCACAGTCAAGAATTCTATAAAACTTGGGAGTGGGGATAAGTAACATCAACCACCCACTATTCTTCCATTTTCTCAATCCTTCGTTCAAGCACTCTTTTCATCCTAAAAACAACGAGAATATTTGGACTAATACTGTAATAGGGTCAAACAATCTTCTTTTCCTTGAGGTGGATTCATAAATTACTATACTAGTTGAAATAGAACTTGCATATGTAGAAACTACATAAAAAGAAATATAAAAGCACAACCAAACTTTCTGCATGAAAACATGAAATATATCTCAGTTCAACACCGCCC